>NC_092769.1:64756397-65056397 GCF_047496795.1 Chiloscyllium punctatum
AATAAAGATACGGACGATGATGTTCAATTATTAGAAACGATGTTTGGTCAAATGGATCATTGTACAGTACAGCACAGGAACAGGCCCTTCAGCTCACAATGTTGTGCCAAATTAAACTAATCCCTTCCGCCCTCCCTTGGACCATATCCCTCTGTTCCTTCCATATTCATGTGCTTATCTAAAAGTCTCTTAAACACCCCTATCGTATCTGCCTCCAGCAGACTCCTACCACTCTCGATATAAAAACCTCGCCCCTCACATCTCCTTTGAACTTCCCCCGCTCTCACCTTCAATGCATGCCCCCCAGACATTTCAACTCCGGGAAAAAGATTCTGACTGTCAACCCTATCTCTGCATCCCATAAGTTTAGAGATTTCTATCAGGTCTCCCATCAGCCTCTGCTGCTCCAGAGAAAACAGCCTGAGATTTTCCAGCCTTTCCTTCTAGCTCATTCCCTCTAGTCCAGGCAGCATCCTGGGAAATCCATTCTGCACCCTCTCCAAAGCCTCCACGTCCTTCCTGTAATGGGGTGACCAGAATTGAATGCAATACTGTAAGCGTGGCCGAACCAAAGTCTGATAAAGCTGAACTTTGACATCCTGACTCTTGTACTCAACTCCCAGATCAGTAAAGGCTATCATGCCATTTGCCTTCTTTACCACCCTATCGTCTCACGTGGCTACTATCAGGGAGCTATGGACGTGAACGCCAAGACCCCTCTGTGGATCAACGCTGTTCAGGGTCCTGCCACTAACTGTATACTTTTCCTTAACGTTTGATCTCCCAAAGCGCAGCACCTCACACTGACCCAGTTTAAACTCCATTTGCCGTTTCTCTGCCCATATCTGCAACTGATCTATATCCCACTGTATCCGTTAACAACCTTCCACGCTATCCACAACTCCACTGGCCTTTGTATCGTCTGCAAATTGACTAACCCACCCTCATCTAGATTTTCATCCAAGTCATTTATATAAATCACAAACAGCAGAGGTCCCAGTATGGATCCCTGCAAAACACAGACCTCCAACCAGAAAAACAAAACCTTTCCACCACTACCCTGTGTTTACCATGAGCGAGCCAGTTCTGAATCCACGCGGCCAAGTCACTGTGGATCCCGTGCATCTTAATCTTCTAACTGTGAGGGACCTTGTCGAGCGCCTCACTAAAATCCTTGTGGAGAACATCCTCATCAATCATCTCCATCACTCCTCGAAAACTTCAATCAGTTTGGTAAGACCGGCCCTGCAAGAAGCCGTGCTGACTGTCCCTAATTCGTCATCACTTTCTGCTAATCCAGCCATGCTTTACCAGATGGGCTCAAATCCCATCCCTAACAACTCTCTCCAATAGCTTCCCAACCACCGAGGTGAGCTCGTAGCTTCCTGCATTATCCCGATTTCCTTTCTTGAACAGGGAAATCCAGCTGCCAGCCCTCTGCAGTGGATAACGAGAATACAGGGTCAAGGCCCCTACAAGCCCTTCTCTTCATAACCTGGAGACTTATCCATCTTAATGCTCCTCAAGTGACCCAACATCATTCCGTTCTTGATTCCAAAACAGCTGAGCATGTTAATAGCTTCCACATTGATCTCACTATCCGGCATACCCTCTTCCTGGGTGAATACTGATGCAAAGTACTCAATTCGGATCTCACCCACATCCTCTGTCTCCAAGCACAAATTCCCTCCCTTATCCTTGAGTGGGCCTACCTTCTCCCCAGTCACCTGCTTGTTTTTAGTGTATCTAGAGAATGCCTTGGGATCCTGTTTAACCCAACTTGCCTTACTCTCCGAATTCCCTGCTTGAGTTCTTTATATTCCACACGGACCCTGTCCGAATTTAGCTTCCTAAATCTTACATGTGCTGTGTGGGTCACTGTGTGTGTCTCTGTGTGTGTCTCTGTATGTGTCCCTGTGTGGGTCACTGTGTGTGTCCCTGTGTGTGTGTCCCTGTGTGTGTCACTGTGTGGGTCACTGTGTGTGTCCCTGTGTGTGTGTGTCCCTGTGTGTGTCACTGTGTGTGTCCCTGTGTGGGTCTCTGTGTGGCTCCCTGTGTGTGTCCCTGTGTGTATCACTGTGTGTGTCTCTGTGTGTGTCCCTGTGTGGGTCCCTGTGCAGGTCACTGTGTGTGTCCTAGTGTAGGTCCCTGTGTGTGTCTCTGTGTGTGCCCCTGTGTGGGTCCCTGTGTGGGTCACTGTGTGTGTCCCAGTGTAGGTCCCTGTGTGTGTCTCTGTGTGTGCCCCTGTGTGGGTCCCTGTGCGGGTCACTGTGTGTGTCCCAGTGTAGGTCCCTGTGTGTGTCCCTGTGTGGGACCTTTGCCTGTCACTGTGTGGCTCCCTGTGTGTGTCTCTGTGTGTGCCCCTGTGTGTGTCCCTGTGTGGCTCCCTGTGTGTGTCTCTGTGTGGGTCCCTGTGTGGGTCCCTGTGTGTGTCTCTGCGTTTGTCTCTGTGTGTGTCCCTGTGTGGGTCCCTGTGTGTGTCTCTGTGCCGGACTTGTAGTCCAGCAAGTAGGTTAGCTGTTTTCAGGATGTCCAAGAAGGTAGGGAGGCTATGGAGAAGGTAGCACTGACAGGGAATACTTGCGGACACAGAGATGGGCTCAAGTGTGTATACTTCAACGCAAGGAGTATCAGAAATAAGGTGGGTGAACTTAAGGCGTGGATCGGTACTTGGGACTATGATGTTGTGGCCATCACGGAAACGTGGATAGAAGAGGGACAGGAATGGTTGTTGGAGGTTCCTGGTTACAGATGTTTCAGTAAGATTAGGGAGGGTGGTAAAAAAGGAGGGGGGGTGGCGTTGCTAATTAGAAATGGTATAACGGCTGCAGAAAGGCAGTTCGAGGGGGATCTGCCTTTGGAGGTCGTATGGGCTGAAGTCAGAAATAGGAAAGGAGCAGTCACCTTGTTGGGTGTTTACTATAGGCCCCCCAGTAGCAGCAGAGATGTGGAGAAACAGATTGGGAAATAGATTTTGGAAAGGTGCAGAAGCCACAGGGTAGCAGTCATGGGCGATTTCAACTTCCCAAATATTGATTGGAATCTCTTTAGATCAAGTAGTTTGGACGGGGCACTGTTTGTGCAGTGTGTCCAGGAAGCTTTTCTAACTCAGTATGTAGATTGTCCAACCAGAGGGGAGGCCATCTTGGATTTGGTACTTGGTAACGAACCGGGACAAGTGATGGGCTTGTTAGTGGGTGAGCATTTTGGTGATGGTGACCACAATTCTGTGACTTTCACCTTGGTTATGGAGAGAGATAGGTGCGCGCAACAGGGTAGGTTTTACAATTGGGGGAAGGGTAAATACGATGCTGCAAGACAGGATCTGAGGAGCATAGGTTGGGAGCATAGGCTGTCAGGGAAGGATGTCGTGGAAATGTGGAACTTTTTCAAGGAACAGATACGACGTGTCCTTGATATGTATGTACCTGTCAGGCAGGAAAGAAATGGTCGTGTGAGGGAACCTTGGTTGACGAGGGAGGTCGAATGTCTTGTAAGTAGGAAGAAGGAGGCTTACATAAGGTTGAGGAAACAGGGTTCAGACAGAGCGTTGGAGGGATACAGGATAGCCAGGAGGGAGCTGAAGAAAGGGATTAGGAGAGCTAAGAGAGGGCATGAAAAATCTTTGGCGGATAGGATCAAGGATAACCCCAAGGCCTTTTATGCGTCTGTGAGAAACATGAGAATGTTGAGAACGAGGGTAGGTCCGATCAAGGACAGTGGTGGGAGACTGTGTATTGAGTCGGAAGAGATAGGAGAGGTCTTGAATGAGTATTTTTCTTCAGTATTTACAAATGAGAGGGACTGTATTGTTGAAGAGGAGAGTGTGAAACAGACTGGTAAGCTAGAGGAGATACTTGTTAGGAAGGAAGATGTGTTGGGCATTTTGAAAAACTTGAGGATAGATAAGTCCCCCGGGCCTGACGGGATATATTTTAGGATTATGTGGGAAGCAAGAGAAGAAATTGCAGTACCGTTGGCAATGATCTTTTTATCTTCACTGTCAACGGGGGTGGTGCCAGGGGACTGGAGAGTGGTAAATGTTGTGCCCCTGTTCAAAAAAGGGAATAGGGATAACCCCGGGAATTACAGGCCAGTTCGTCTTACTTCTGTGGTAGGCAAAGTAATGGAAAGGGTACTGACGGATAGGATTTATAAGTATCATAAATCAAGACACTGCTTGATTAGGGACAGCCAGCACAGATTTGTGAGGGGTAGGTCTTGCCTTACAAGTCTTATTGAATTCTTTGAGGAGGTGACCAAGCATGTGGATGAGGGTAGAGCAGTGGATGTAGTGTACATGGATTTTAGTAAGGCATTTGATAAGGTTCCCCATGGTAGGCTTATGCGGAAAGTCAGGAGGCATGGGATAGTGGGAAGTTTGGCCAGTTGGATAGAGAACTGGCTAACCGGTCGAAGGCAGAGAGTGGTGGTAGATGGTAAATATTCAGCCTGGAGCCCAGTTATAAGTGGAGTTCCGCAGGGATCAGTTCTGGGTCCTCTGCTATTTGTAATTTTCATTAATGACTTGGAAGAGGGAGTCGAAGGGTGGGTCAGTAAATTTGCAGACGATACGAAGATAGGTGGAGTTGTGGACAGTGAGGAGGGCTGTTGTCGGCTGCAAAGGGACTTAGATATGATGCAGAGCTGGGCTGAGGAGTGGCAGATGGAGTTCAACCCTGTCAAGTGTGAGGTTGTCCATTTTGGAAGGACAAATAAGAATGCGGAATACAGGGTTAACGGTAGAGTTCTTAGTAAGGTGGAGGAGCAGAGCGATCTTGGGGTCTATGTTCATAGATCTTTGAAAGTTGCCACTCAGGTGGATAGAGCTTGTAAGAAGGCCTATGGTGTATTAGCGTTCATTAGCAGAAGGATTGAATTCAAGAGTCGTGAGGTGATGTTGCAGCTGTACAGGACCTTGGTTAGGCCACATTTGGAGTACTGTGTGCAGTTCTGGTCACCTCACTTTAGGAAAGATGTAGAAGCTTTGGAGAGGGTGCAGAGGAGATTTACCAGGATGTTGCCTGGAATGGAGAATAGGTCGTACGAGGATAGGTTGAGAGTGCTAGGCCTTTTCTCATTGGAACGGCGAAGGATGAGGGGTGACTTGATAGAGGTTTATAAGATGATCGGGGAATAGATAGAGTAGACAGTCAGAGACTTTTTCCCGGGTATAACAGAGTGTTACAAGGGGACATAAATTTAAGGTGAAGGGTGGAAGGTATAGGGGGGATGTCAGAGGTAGGTTCTTTACCCAGAGAGTGGTGGGGGCATGGAATGCGCTGCCTGTAGGAGTGGCAGAGTCAGAATCATTGGTGACCTTTAAGCGGCAATTGGATAGGTACATGGATAGGTGCTTAAGCTAGGACAAATGTTCAGCACAACATTGTGGGCCGAAGGGCCTGTTCTGTGCTGTATTGTTCTATGTTTCTATGTTTCTGTGTGGGTCCCTGTGTGTGTGTCTGTGTGTGTGTCACTGTGTGGGTCCCTGTGTGTGTCATTGCATGGGTCCCTGTGTGTGTCCCTGTGTAGGTCACTGTGTGGATCCCTGTGTGTGTCCCTGTGTGGGTCACGGTGTGTGTCCCTGTGTGTGTCCCTGTGTGTGTCCCTGTGTGTGTCCTTGTGTGGGTCCCTGTGTGTGTCACTGTGTGTGTCCCTGTGTGGGTCACTGTGTGGGTCACGGTGTGGGTCCCGGTGTGGGTCCTTGTGTGTGTCACTGTGTGTGTCACTGTGTGGGTCCCTGTGTGTGTCACTGTGTGGTTCCCTGTGTGTGTCACTGTATGTGACTCTGTGAGTGTCGCTGAGTGTGTCTCTGTGTGTGTCTCTGTGTGTGTCTCTGTGTGTGTCTCTGTGTGTGTCACTGTGTGGGTCTCTGTGTGTGTCCCTGTGTGTGTCTCTGAGTGTGTCACTGTGTGGGTCTCTCTGTGGGTCACGGTGTGTGTCTCTGTGTGGGACCTTCGTGTGTCACGTGTTGGTCCCTGTGTGTGTCTCTGTGTGTGACCATGTGTGTGTCCCTGTGTGTGTCACTGCGTGAGTCTCTGTGTGGGTCACGGTGTGTGTCCCTGTGTGTGTCCCTGTGTGTGCCCCTTTGTGGGTCACTGTGTGTGTCTCTGTGTGTGTCACTCTGTGGGTCTCTGTGTGTATCACTGTGTGGGTCCCTGTGTGTGTCCCTGTGTGTGTCCTTGTGTGGGTCACGGTGTGGGTCCCTGTATGTGTCATTGTGTGTGTCCCTGTGTGGGTCACTGTGTGTGTCCCACTGTGGGTCACAGTGTGGGTCCCTGTGTGGGTCCCTGTGTGTGTCACTGTATGTGTCTCTCTGTGTGTCACTGTATGTGTCACTGTGTGGGTCTCTCTGTGGGTCACGGTGTGTGTCTCTGTGTGGGACCTTTGTGTGTCATCTGTGGGTCCCTGTGTGGGTCCCTGGATGGATCCCTCTGTGGGTCCCTGTGTGTGTCCCTGTGTGGGTCACTGTGTGGGTCACGGAGTGGGTCCCTGTGTGTGTCTCTGTGTGTGTCCTTATGTGGGTCCCTGTGTGGGTCCCTGTGTGTGTCACTGTGTGGGTCACTTTGTGTGTCCCTGTGTGGGTCACAGTGTGGGTCCCTGTGTGTGTCACTGTATGTGTCTCTCTGTGTGTCGCTGAGTGTGTCTCTCTGTGTGTATCCCTGTGTGTGTCCCTCTGTGTGTCCCTGTGTGTGTCACTGTATGTGTCACTGTGTGGGTCTCTCTGTGGGTCACGGTGTGTGTCTCTGTGTGGGACCTTTGTGTGTCATCTGTGGGTCCCTGTGTGGGTCCCTGTGTGGGTCCCTGTGTGGGTCCCTGGGTGGGTCCCTCTGTGGGTCACTGTGTGGGTCACGGTGTGGGTCCCTGTGTGTGTCTCTGTGTGTGTCTCTCTGTGTGTCGCTGAGTGTGTCCCTGTGTGTGTCCCTGTGTGTGTCACTGTGTGAGTCACTTTGTGTGTCCCTGTGTGGGTCACGGTGTGGGTCCCTGTGTGTGTCACTGTATGTGTCTCTGTGTATCGCTGAGTGTGTCTCTCTGTGTGTATCCCTGTGTGTGTCCCTGTGTGTGTCCCTGTGTGTGTCACTGTATGTGTCCCTGTGTGGGTCTCTGTGTGTGTCCCTGTGTGTGTCCCAGTGTGTGTCACTGTATGTGTCTCTCTGTGTGTCGCTGAGTGTGTCCCTGTGTGTGTCCCTGTGTGGGTCTCTCTGTGGGTCACGGTGTGTGTCTCTGTGTGGGACCTTTGTGTGTCATTTGTGAGTCCCTTTGTGGGTCACTGTGTGGGTCCCTGTGTGTGTCCCTGTGTCAGTCACTCTGTGTGTCATTGTGTGTGTCCCTGTGTGTGTCACTGTGTGTGTCTCTGTGTGTGTCCCTGTGTGTGTCCCTGTGTGTGTCCATGTATTGGTCCCTGTGTGTGTCACTGTGTGGGTCACTGTGTGTGTCTCGGTGTGGGTCCCTGTGTGGGTCCCTGTGTGTGTCCCTGTGTGTGTCACTGTGTGGGTCCTTGTGTGGGTCCCTGTGTTGGTCACTCTGTGTGTCTCTGTGTGTGTCCCTGTGTGTGTCACTGTGTGTATCTCTGTGTGTGTCCCTGTGTGTGTCCCTGTGTGTGTCCATGTATGGGTCCCTGTGTGTGTCCCTGTGTGGGTCACTGTGTGTGTCCCTGTGTGGGTCCTTGTGTGTGTCACTGTGTGTGTCCCTGTGTGTGTCACTGTGTGGGTCCTTGTGTGGGTCCCTGTGTTGGTCACTCTGTGTGTCTCTGTGTGTGTCCCTGTGTGTGTCACTGTGTGTGTCTCTGTGTGTGTCCCTATGTGTGTCCCTGTGTGTGTCCATGTGTGGGTCCCTGTGTGTGTCCCTGTCTGAGTCCCTGTGTGTGTCACTCTGTGTGTCACTGTGTGGGTCCCTGTGTGTGTCACTGTGGGTCGTGGTGTGTGTCTCTGTGTGTGACACTCTTTGTGTCACTGTGTGGGTCCCTGTGTGTGTCACTGTGTGAGCCCTGCTGTGTGTCACTGAGTGTGTCCCGTGTGGGCAACTGTGTGTGTCACTGTGTGGGTCACTGTGTGTGTCCCGTGTGGGTCCCTATGTGTGTCACTGTGTGTCCCCGTGTGGGCCCCTGTGCATGTCATTGTGTGTGTCACTGTTCGTGTCACTGTGTGTGTCCCGTGTGGGCCCCTGTGTGTGTCACTGTGTGTCCCCGTGTGGGCCCCTGTGCATGTCATTGTGTGGGTCACTGTGCGTGTCACTGTGTGTGTCCCGTGTGGGCCCCCTGTGTGTGTCCATGTTTGGGCCACTGTGTGTGTCCCTGCCTGGGTCGCTGTCTGTGTCCCTGTGTGAGTCCTTGTCTGAGTCTCTGTTTGTGTCCCTGTGTGTATCCCTGTGTGTGCCCCTGTCTGGGTCCCTGTGTGTGTAACTGTGTGGGTCACTGTGTGTGTCTCTGTGTGTGTCCCTGTGTGTGCCACTGTGTGGGTCCCAGTGTGTGTCACTGTGTCTGTCACTGTGTGTGTCACTGTATGTGTCCCTGTGTGTGTCCCTATGTGGGTCTGTGTGTGTCTGGGGCCCTGTGTGTGTCCCTATGTGGGTCTGTGTGTGTCTGGGGCCCTGTATGTGTCCCTGTGTGTGTCCCTATGTGGGTCTGTGTGTGTCTGGGGCCCTGTATGTGTCCCTGTGTGTGTCCCTATGTGGGTCTGTGTGTGTCTGGGGCCCTGTGTGTGTCCCTATGTGGGTCTGTGTGTGTCTGGGGCCCTGTGTGTGTCGGGGGCCCTGTATGTGTCCCTGTGTGTGTCCCTATGTGGGTCTGTGTGTGTCTGGGGCCCTATATGTGTCCCTATGTGGGTCTGTGTGTGTCTGGGGCCCTATATGTGTCCCTATGTGGGTCTGTGTGTGTCTGGGGCCCTATATGTGTCCCTATGTGGGTCTGTGTGTGTCGGGGGCCCTGTGTGTGGCCCTATGTGGGTCTGTGTGTGTCTGGGGCCCTGTGTGTGTCGGGGGCCCTGTGTGTGTCCCTATGTGGGTCTGTGTGTGTCTGGGTCCCTGTGTGTGTCCCTATGTGGGTCTGTGTGTGTCTGGGGCCCTGTGTGTGTCCCTATGTGGGTCTGTGTGTGTCTGGGGCCCTGTGTGTCGGGGGCCCTGTGTGTGTCCCTATGTGGGTCTGTGTGTGTCTGGGGCCCTGTGTGTGTCGGGGGCCCTGTGTGTGTCCCTATGTGGGTCTGTGTGTGTCTGGGGCCCTGTGTGTGTCAGGGCCCTGTGTGTGTCCCTATGTGGGTCTGTGTGTGTCTGGGGCCCTGTGTGTGTCCCTATGTGGGTCTGTGTGTGTCGGGGGCCCTGTGTGTGTCCCTATGTGGGTCTGTGTGTGTGTCTGGGGCCCTGTGTGTGTCCCTATGTGGGTCTGTGTGTGTCTGGGGCCCTGTGTGTGTCTGGGTCCCTGTGTGTGTCCCTATGTGGGTCTGTGTGTGTGTCTGGGGCCCTGTGTGTGTCCCTATGTGGGTCCCTGTGTGTGTCTGGGGCCCTGTGTGTGTCCCTATGTGGGTCCGTGTGTGTCTGGGGCCCTGTGTGTGTCTGGGTCCCTGTGTGTGTCCCTATGTGGGTCTGTGTGTGTGTCTGGGGCCCTGTGTGTGTCCCTATGTGGGTCTGTGTGTGTCTGGGTCCCTGTGTGTGTCCCTATGTGGGTCTGTGTGTGTGTCTGGGGCCCTGTGTGTGTCCCTATGTGGGTCTGTGTGTGTCGGGGGCCCTGTGTGTGTCCCTATGTGGGTCTGTGTGTGTCTGGGGCCCTGTGTGTGTCCCTATGTGGGTCTGTGTTTGTCTGGGGCCCTATGTGTGTCGGGGGCCCTGTGTGTGTCCCTGTGTGTGTCCCTATGTGGGTCTGTGTGTGTCTGGGTCCCTGTGTGTGTCCCTATGTAGGTCTGTGTGTGTCTGGGGCCCTGTGTGTGTCCCTATGTAGGTCTGTGTGTGTCTGGGGCCCTGTGTGTGTCCCTGTGTGTGTCCCTATGTGGGTCTGTGTGTGTCTGGGGCCCTGTGTGTGTCTGGGGCCCTGTGTGTGTCCCTGTGTGTGTCCCTATGTGGGTCTGTGTGTGTCGGGGGCCCTGTGTGTGTCGGGGGCCCTGTGTGTGTCTGGGGCCCTGTGTGTGTCGGGGGCCCTGTGTGTGTCCCTGTGTGTGTCCCTATGTGGGTCTGTGTGTGTCGGGGGCCCTGTGTGTGTCTGGGGCCCTGTGTGTGTCGGGGGCCCTGTGTGTGTCTGGGGCCATGTGTGTGTCGGGGGCCCTGTGTGTGTCAGGGCCCTGTGTGTGGCCCTGTGTGTGTCCCTATGTGGGTCTGTGTGTGTCGGGGGCCCTGTGTGTGTCCCTGTGTGTGTCCCTATGTGGGTCTGTGTGTGTCTGGGGCCCTGTGTGTGTCGGGGGCCCTGTGTGTGTCCCTATGTGGGTCTGTGTGTGTCGGGGGCCCTGTGTGTGTCGGGGGCCCTGTGTGTGTCCCTATGTGGGTCTGTGTGTGTCGGGGGCCCTGTGTGTGTCCCTGTGTGTGTCCCTATGTGGGTCTGTGTGTGTCTGGGGCCCTGTGTGTGTCAGGGCCCTGTGTGTGTCCCTATGTGGGTCTGTGTGTGTCTGGGGCCCTGTGTGTGTCGGGGGCCCTGTGTGTGTCCCTGTGTGTGTCCCTATGTGGGTCTGTGTGTGTCGGGGGCCCTGTGTGTGTCTGGGGCCCTGTGTGTGTCGGGGGCCCTGTGTGTGTCTGGGGCCCTGTGTGTGTCGGGGGCCCTGTGTGTGTCAGGGCCCTGTGTGTGGCCCTGTGTGTGTCCCTATGTGGGTCTGTGTGTGTCGGGGGCCCTGTGTGTGTCCCTGTGTGTGTCCCTATGTGGGTCTGTGTGTGTCTGGGGCCCTGTGTGTGTCGGGGGCCCTGTGTGTGTCCCTATGTGGGTCTGTGTGTGTCGGGGGCCCTGTGTGTGTCGGGGGCCCTGTGTGTGTCCCTATGTGGGTCTGTGTGTGTCGGGGGCCCTGTGTGTGTCCCTGTGTGTGTCCCTATGTGGGTCTGTGTGTGTCTGGGGCCCTGTGTGTGTCAGGGCCCTGTGTGTGTCCCTATGTGGGTCTGTGTGTGTCTGGGGCCCTGTGTGTGTCGGGGGCCCTGTGTGTGTCCCTGTGTGTGGCCCTATGTGGGTCTGTGTGTGTCTGGGGCCCTGTGTGTGTCGGGGGCCCTGTGTGTGTCCCTATATGTGTCCCTATGTGGGTCTGTGTGTGTCGGGGGCCCTGTGTGTGTCCCTGTGTGTGTCTGGGGCCCTGTGTGTGTCGGGGGCCCTGTGTGTGTCCCTGTGTGTGGCCCTATGTGGGTCTGTGTGTGTTTATATCACAGTCACTGTTAGGTTGGCACTCTATGGGAAGTAAGAGAGGAAAGTGTGGGGCTCCTTGCAGATATATTTGCATTATCTCTCATTCAAGGTGAGGTATGTTCTGTAGAAAGAACAACAGAATACTCCTGTATGCGGAGGCCCTTTAGCCTTCCAAGCCTGCGCTGGCATATTCTATCCTTCCATATTAATACTGTTTTCACTTGCAGCATCCTTATCCCTCTATTCCCTTCCTATTCTGGTATTCACTGGGTGCTTCCGGAATGCCGCTATTGTATCTGCTCCCACCACCTCTTCTGGCAGCGCGCCCAGGCCCTTATAGGTTTTAGTTTGGGGATTGGGAAAGGGCAGTGGGGATTAGTTTGGAGATTGAGACAGAGCAGTGGGGATTAGTTTGGGGATTGAAACTGGGCAGTGGGGATTAGTTTGGGGATTGATACCGGGCTGTGGGAATTAGTTTGGACATTGATACAGGGCTGTGGGAATTAGTTTGGGGATTGATACTGGGCTGTGGGAATTAGTTTGGGGATTGATACTGGGCTGTGGGAATTAGTTTGGGGATTGATACAGGGCTGTGGGGATTAGTTTGGGGATTGATACAGGGCTGTGGGAATTAGTTTGGGGATTGATACTGGGCTGTGGGAATTAGTTTGGGGATTGATACTGGGCTGTGGGGATTAGTTTGGGGATTGATACAGGGCTGTGGGGATTAGTTTGGGGATTGATACAGGGCTGTGGGAATTAGTTTGGGGATTGATACTGGGCTGTGGGGATTAGTTTGGGGATTGATTCAGAGCTGTGGGGATTAGTTTGGGGATTGATACAGGGCTGTGGGGATTAGTTTGGGGATTGATACTGGGCTGTGGGGATTAGTTTGGGGATTGATTCAGGGCTGTGGGGATTAGGTTGGGGATTGATACAGGGCTGTGGGAATTAGTTTGGGGATTGATACTGGGCTGTGGGGATTAGTTTGGGGATTGATTCAGAGCTGTGGGGATTAGTTTGGGGATTGATACTGGGCTGCGAGGATTAGTTTGGGGATTGTTACAGGACAGTGGGGGTTAGTTTGGGAATTGATACTGGTGCGTAGAGAATACTTTGAGGATTGATACAAGAACGTGGGGATTAGTTCGGGGATTGTTACAGGGATAGAGAGTCATAGAGATGTACAGCATGGAAACAGACCCTTCGGTCCAACCCGTCCATGCCGACCAGATATCCCAACCCAATCTAGTCCCACCTGCCAGCACCCAGCCCATATCCCTCCAAACCCTTCCTATTCATATACCCATCCAGATGCCTCTTAAATGTTGCAATTGTACCAGCCTCCACCACTTCCTCTGGCAGCTCATTCCATACGCGTACCACCCTCTGGGTGAAAAAGCTGTCCCTTAGGTCCCTTTTTTATCTTTTCCCCTCTCACCCTAAACCTATGCCCTCTAGTTCTGGACTCCCCGACCCCAGGGAAAAGACTTTGTCTATTTATCCTATCCATGCCCCACATGATTTTATAAACCTCTATAAGGTCACCCCTCAGTACTCCAGGGAAAACAGCCCCAGCCTGTTCAGTCTTTCCCTATAGCTCAGATCCTCCAACCCTGGCAACATCCTTGTAAGTCTTTTCTGAACCCTTTCAAGTTTCACAACACCTTTCCGATAGGAAGGAAATCAGAATTGCACACAATTTTCCAACAGTGGCCTAACCAATGTCCTGTACAGCCGCAGCACGACCTCCCACCTCCTGTACTCAATACTCTGACCAATAAAGGAAAGCATACCAAACGCCTTCGTCACTATCCTATCTACCTGCGACTCCACTTTCAAGGAGCTATGAACCTGCACTCCAAGGTCTCTTTGTTCAGCAACATTCCCTCGGACCTTACCATTAAGTGTATCTGTCCTGCTAAGATTTGCTTTCCCAAAATGCAGCACCTCGCATTTATCTGAATTAAACTTCATCTGCCACTCCTCAGCCCATTGGCCCATCTGGTCCAGATCCTGTTGTAATCTGAGGTAACCCTCTTCGCTGTCCACTACACCTCCAATTTTAGTGTCAACAGCAAATCAATTCACCGTTCCTCGCTCGCATATAAATCGTTTATATAAAAGATGAAGAGTAGTGGACCCAGCACCGATCCTTGTGGCACTCCACTGGTCACGGGCCTCCAGTCTGAAAAACAATCCTCCACCACCATTTGCCACCCTTTATGTGGAAAATCTGCTGTGCACATCACTTTTAAACATCGCCCCCATCTTAAACCTGTGTCCCCCAGTAACTGACCTGTCCACCCTGGAGAAATCGCCTCATACTTTCCACCCCACCCATGCCATTCACAATCTTATAAATTACCATTGGGTCGCCCCTCAATCACCTGCGTTCCAGTGAAACCAAACCCAAGTCTATCCAACCTTCTTTCATCGTTAAAATCCCTCATACCAGGCAACATCCTGGTAAACCATTCCCTGTCCCTCTCCAAAGCATCCACGTCCTTCTGGTAGTGTGGCGAGCAGAAGGATAACAGGAGAGTGGCTAATGTTGTGCCTTTGTTTAAGAAGATTAGATTAGATTCGATTCCCTACAGCATGGAAGCAGGCCCTTTAGCCCATCCAGTCCACACCGACCCTCTGAAGAGTAACCCACCCAGACCCATTTCCCTCTGACTAATGTACCTCACACTCTGGGCAATTTAGCGTGGCCAATTCACCTGACCTGCGCAACTTTGGATTGTGGGAGGAAACCCCACACAGACACAGGGAGAATGTGCAAACTCCCACACAGACCGAGGCTAGAATTGAACCTGGGTCCCTGGTGCTGTGAGACTGCAGTGCTAACCACTGAGCCACCGCGCCACCCATAAGAAGGAATGTTAGGGGAAACTGGGGAACTGCAGTCCTTTGAGTCCAACTTTGGTAGTGGTTAACTTGTTAAAGTTGTTTATATAGAATAAGATTTAATTTAGAGAGGCAAAAGTTAGGGACAGTTAGTTTTGTGCAAAGAAAATCATGTATCACAAACCTGATTGGGTTTTGTTTTGAGGAAACTACCTAAAAGATAGATGAGGGCAGAGCAGTAGATGTTGTTAACTTGGATGGCAACAAAGTTCCCCCTGAAAGACCAATCAGTAAAGCTGGGAGGCATGGGATTCAGGGTGAGCTTGCGAATTGGATACAAAATTTCGGATGTAGGTTTGCTCACTGAGCTGGGAGGTTCACCGTGGGCGGCACGGTGGCACAGTGGTTAGCACTGCTGCCTCACAGCGCCAGAGACCCGGGTTCAATTCCCTCCTCAGGCAACTGACTGCGTGGAGTTTGCACGTTCGCCCCGTATCTGCGTGGGTTTCCTCTGGGTGCTCCGGTTTCCTCCCACAATCCAAAGATGTGCAGGTTAGGGTGGATTGGCCATGCTAAATTGCCTGTAGTGTTAGGTAAAGGGGTAAATGTAGGGGAATGGGTGGGTTACGCTTCGGTGGGTCAGTGTGGACTTGTTGGACCGAAGGGCCTGTTTCCACACTGTAATGTAATCTAATCTAGTTTCCAGACGTTTCGTCACCCTACTAGCTAACACCTTCAGGCAAAGCAGTGTACGTGATTCCTGCTTTCTATTTATATGTTTAGGTTTCTTTGGGTTGGTGATGTGATTTCCTGTGGTGATGTAATTTCCTGTGGTGGTGTCATTTCCTGTTTGTTCTCTCAGGTGGCAGTAGATGGGGTCTAACTCGATGTGTTTGTTGATGGAGTTGGAATGCCATGCTTCTAGGAATTCTCATGCGTGTCTCTGTTTGGCTTGTCCTAGGACGGATGTGTTGTCCCAGTTGATAATTTTCAGCATTGCTTCACCTGAGGCCCACTGAAGATGTTACCTAGTAGGGTGACGGAACGCCTGGATATGAACCTTCCAGCTCAGCGAGCAAGCCTACATCCAGAACCTCAACCTGAGCTACAAATCTTCTCAAAACTCGCTAGGGTACAAAATTCCTGAACAGCAGAAGACAGAGAGTGATGGGGAAGGTTTGCTTTGCAGACTCCAGCAGTCTCCCACAGGGATCTGTTCTTCGGCCTCTGCTCTTCGTGGTTTGGATAATTGACTTGGATGAGGAAGTGGAAGGGTGGGTTAGTAAGTTTGCCGATGACACAAAGGTCGGTGGTGTTGTAGACAGTGTCGAGGGCTGTTGCAGGCTACAACATGACATTGACAGGATGCAGAGTTGGGCTGAGAGGTGGCAGACAGACCTCAACCTGGATAAATGCGAAGTGATTCATTTTGGAAGATTGGATTTGAATGCTGAATACAGTGTTAAAGACAGGATTCTTGGCGGTGTGGAGGAACAGCAGGATCTTGGGGTCCATGTACATAGATTCCCTCAAAGTTGCCACCCAATTTGATAGGATTGTTAAGAAAGCATATGGTGTTTTGGCTTTCACTAACAGGGGGATTGAATTTAAGAACCACGAGCTTTTGCTGCAGCTCTATCAAACCAAAATTAGACCAGACTTGGAATATTGTGTCCAGTTCTGGTCACCTCATTATAGGAAGAATGTAGATGCTTTGGGGAGGGTGCAGAGGAGATTTACCAGGATGCTACCAGGATTGGAGGGCATGTCTTATGAAGAGAGAGGTTGAGTGAGTTAGGGCTTTTCACATTGGAGAGAAGGAAGAGAGGTGACTTGATCGAGGTGTACAAGGTCATGAGAGCTATAGATAGCCAAAGACTTATTCCTTCGGACAGAAATGGCTGCCTGCCCCATCACGAGGGGGTGTAATTTTAAGGTGTTTGGAGGAAGGGATAGGGGAGATGTCAGAGGTAGGTTTTTTTATGCAGAAGTGGTGGGTGCGTGGAATGTACTGCCAGCGGCTGGTGGTAGAGTTAGAGACATTAGGGACATCTAAGCGACCGCTGGACAAGCACATGGATGACGGTAAATTGAGGGGCGTGTAGGTCAGGTTGATCTTAGATAAACCCACGTCGTGGGCCGAAGGGCCTGTACTGTGCTGTACAGTCCTATGTTCTATGTTTTTAACAGAGCTGCATAATTCTTTGAAGTTGGTGTCACAGGTAGACAGGATGATTAAACAGGCTCACTTGCCTCCATCGCTCGGGCCTTTGAGTATTGGAGTTGGGAAGTCACGTTGAAGTTGCACAGGACATGTGTGAGGCCTACTCTGGAGTACTGCGTCCCAGTTCTGGTCACCCGGTTCCAGGAAGGATATCATCAAGCTGGAGAGGGTTCAGAAGAGATGTACCAGGATGTTGTCAGGTATGGAAAGTTTGAGTTATAAAGAAAGGCTGGATTGACTGGGACTATTCCCGCTGGAGCATCGGAGGTTGAGGGGTGACCTTATCATGAGGGAAATAGATAAGATTGGTGTCGTTTTCCTAGGATGGAGGATTTCAGGACTGGGGGCATCATTTTGAGGTGAGAGGAGGGAGGTTTTAAAAGTTCTCTGATCTAGAAGGTGCTGTTGAAGGAGCCTCAGTGAGTTGTTCCAGTGTGTCTTGTGGTTGTACACAGTGCCGCTACTGCGTGTGGAGGGGAGTGGGCACTATGGTTGTGGTGCCAATCATGTCAGACTGCTCTTGTCCTGCATGGTATTGAACTTCTTGGGTGTTGTTGGAGCTGCCCCCATCCAGGGGCAAGTGGGGAGTATTTTATCCCACTCCTGACTTGTGCCTTGTAGATGGTGGAGCACAGGAGGTTGAGAGGTGACCTTATAAGATGAATTGAAGGTGTCACTTCCCTCGGATGTAGGATTTCAGGACTGGGGGCGTAGTTTTAAGGTGCGAGGAGAGAAATTTTATAAAGCCCTGAGGAAATGGGTCCGGATACAACGTTTAAAAGATATTTGGATAAGGACATGACTAGGAAAGGTTTGGAGGGATAGGGGCTGAGGTGGGGGGACCCATTAGTTTGGCATTATGGTCAGCATGGGTTGGTTGGGCCGAAGGGTCTATTTCCGTGCTGTGCGTCTCCATATCTGTGTGGCTTCCCTGGCTTAGGGGATCCTCGTGTTCTTGTTCCAGAGGCTGGAACGGTTCTGGAAGTTTCTCCCTCTGAAGCGAATCCCACGTCCCAAACCGTTCTGAAGTGCTGACCTTCCTCCAGTCAGACAATGCAGCTCAGATGTGCTGCCTTCGTCCTTGGAGTCCAGGTGTGGTGTGTAAATATTGCTGCAGCTGCTATCTGTCAGACATTCTCCCGTTGCAAAAACATGCACTCTGAGTTTATTGTCAGCTCAGGCCAGCTGTCGTCTGCAGGGTCACGGGTTTATTTTGAGGGGTCCCGAACCTTATCGCTGTCTGTGAACTGGAACCAGCGCCCGCGAGATCTGGCACAACCCAGTCACCCGTCCCCAGATTTATCTGATGGCATCTGTCTGTGCCCCTTGTCGCCTCGAGGCTAGTTGATTTAAAACAAGGGTCTTCGCTTTGTATCAGAAAATACGAGGCAGCCAGGGTCTCGGGTCTGTCCGAGAGGGACAGAAATTGGTCTCTCCTCATGCACAGTATAATCACCAACTTGTGCCGCATCAAATTTGTCCCCCCTGCCTTTGAATCCAAATTTATAAGTAGGATTCTGCTCTGACTGAGCGCCAAAATGAGAGGAAAACTTAGTTGACCTCATTCTTCCCAAAATGCCCACAGCAGACTCCATGACAGTTACAGTAAGAGTGGTCACCACATAGTCTTTGTGGAAACCCAAGTCCCACCTTCACACTGAGAATATCCACCATCGTTTTGTGTGGCGCTATCACCATGCTAAATGGGGCAGACTTCGAGCAGATCTAGCAACTGGGCCGCCAACAGCAGCAGAACTGTACTCCAGCACAGTCTGTAACCTCTTGGCCTGGCATAGCTCCAACTCAACCATTACCCTCAAGCATCAACCTTGGTTCGATGGGGTGTGCAGGCGGGCATGCCAGGAGCAGCGCCCGAAAATGAGGTGCCAACCTGGCGAAGCCGCCAAACAGGGCGACTTGCAAACAGCATGAGCGGCGAGTGGTCGACTGAGCCAAGCGGTCCCCACAGCCAACAGATCCGATCTCAGCTCTGCAGTCCTGCCACATCCGGTCGTAAATGATGGGGGGGGGGGGGATTAAACAATTCAATGAAGTAGGAGCCTCCACAAATATCCGCTACCTCAATGACGGAAGAGCCCAGCCCTTCAGGGTAAAAGGTAAGGCTGAAGCTTTCAATCTTCAGCCAGACGTGCCAACTGGGGGGATCACCTCAGCTTCCTCCAGTGGTCCCCAGATACCAGTCTTCAAACTGTACGGATAACCCCACATGATATCAACAAACAGTTGGAGGTCATGGATCCTGCAAGCTCAATGGGCCCTGATTACATTCAGCCCTGTATCAATCCTCAACTAATCTCCAAACGAAACCCCACAGCCCTGTCTCAATCTACTAAGTAATCCCCACGGCCATGTCTCAATCCCCCAAACTTAATCCCCGCACCCTGGTATCCATCCCCAGACAAATGCCCACGTTCCGGTATCATTCCCGGACTAATCCCCACTGCCCTGTATAAATCCACAAACAGCACAATATCAATCCCCGAACTAATCCCCATTGACCTGGTTCAATCCCCAAAATAGTCTGCACTGCCCTGTATCAATCCCCAAACTCAGCCCCACTGCCCCGTGTCAATCACCAAACTAATCCCCACAGCCCAGTATCAATCCCCAAACTCATCCCCACTGCCCCGTATCAATCCCCAAACTCATCCCCACAGCCCTGTATCATTCCCCAAGCCAATCCCCACAGCCCTGTATCAATCCCCAAACCAATCCCCACAGCCCTGTATCAATCCCCAAGCCAATCCCCACAGCCCTGTATCAATCCCCAAACTCATCCCCACTGCCCTGTATCAATCCCCAAGCCAATCCCCACAGCCCTGTATCAATCCCCAAACCAATCCCCACAGCCCTGTATCAATCCCCAAACTCATCCCCATAGCCCTGTCTCAATCCACAAATTAATCCCCACTGCCCTGTATCAATCTCCAAACTAATCCCCACAGCCCTGTATCAATCCACAAACTAATCCCCACTGCCATGTCTCAATCCCAAAACTAAACCCTGCAGCCCAGTATCAATATCCAGACTAATGCCCACTCTCCGATATCATTCCCAGGCTTATCCCCACTGCCCTGTATCAACCCACTAACTAATCCCCACTGTCCTGAATCATTCCCCAGAGTAATCCGCACAGCCCTGTACCAATTCCCAAAATAGTCTGCATTGTCCAGTATCAATCTCCAAACCAATCCCCACAGCCCTGTCTCAAACCCCAAACTAATCCCCATAGCCCTGTATCAATCCCCAAACTAATCCCCATAACCCAGTATCAATCCCCAAACTAATCCCCATAACCCAGTACCAATCCACAAACTAAACCCCACTGCCCTGCATCTCTCCACAAACTAATACCCACATCCCTGTATCAGTTCCCAAACTATTCCCCACACATCAGTATCAATTCCCAAATTAATCCCCATAGCCTGTAACAATCGAAAAACTAATTCCCACAGCCCTGGATGATTCCCCAGACTAATTCCCACAGCCCTCTATCAATCGCCAAACTAATCCCCATAGCCCTGTATCAATCCCCAGATTAATCCCCACATCCCAGTATTAATCCCCAACCTATTCACATGCACCAATATCAATCCTCAAACTAATTCTCACTGTCCTGTATCAATGTCCAAACTAATCCCCACAGCCCTGTACCATTTCCCAGACTAATATTGACAGCCCTGCATCAATCCCCGAACTAATCCCCACTGCCTGGTACCAAACTCCAAACTAATCCCCACATCACTGTATCAATCCCCAAACTATTCCCCACGGCCCTGTATCAAACCCTGAACTAATCCCCACAGTCCTGCTTCAATCCCCAAACTAATCCCCACAGCCCTGTATCAATCCCCAAACTAATCCCCACAGCCCTGCGTCAATCCTCAAATTAATCCCCACAGCCCTGTGACAATCCCCAAATTAGTCCCCACAGCCCTGCTTCAATCCCCAAACTAATCCCCACAGCCCAGTGTCAATCCTCAAATTAATCCCCACAGCCCTGTGACAATCCCCAAATTAGTCCCCACAGCCCTGCTTCAATCCCCAAACTAATCCCCACAGCCCTGTGTCAATCCCCAAACTATTCCCCACAGCCCTGTATCAATCCCCAAACTAATCCCCACAGCCCAGTGTCAATGTCCAAACCAAACACCACAGCCATGTTTCAATCCCTAAACTAATCCCCACAGTCCAGTATCAACCACCAAACTAATCCTCACTGACCTGTATCAATGTCCAAACTAAACACCACAGCCATGTTTCAATCCCCAAACTAATCCCCACAGCCCAGTATCAATCCCCAAACTAATCCCCACAGCCCTGTATCAATACCCAAACTAATCCCCATTGCCCTGTGTCAATCGCCAAACTAATCCCCACTGCCCTCTATCAATCCCCAAACTAATCCCCACAGCCCTGTGTCAATCCCCAAACTAATCCCTCAGCCCTGTCGCAATCCCCAAACTAATCCCCACAGCCCAGTATCAATCCCCAAACTAATCCCCACAGCCCTGTATCAATCCCCAAACTAACTCCCAGTGTGCAGAATGTTCTCAAGGGGGAGAGGGGCCAGCAAGGGGTCATAGTCCACATTGGAACCAACGACATAGTAAGGGAAAAGATTGAGACTCTGAAGGGAGATTACAGAGAGTTAGGCAGGAATTTCAAAAGGAGGTCCTCAAGAGTAGTGGTATCTGGATTACTCCCAGTGCTACGAGCTAGTGAGGGTAGGAATAGGAGGATAGAGCAGATGAATGCGTGGCTGAGGAGCTGGTGTATGGGAGAAGGATTCACACTTTTGGACCATTGGAACCTCTTTTGGGGTAGAAGTGACCTGTACAAGAAGGACGGATTGCACCTAAATTGGAAGGGGACTAATATACTGGCTGGGAAATTTGCTAGAACTGCTCGAGAGGATTTAAACTAGTAAGGTGGGGGTGGTTGGGGGTGGGTGGGACCCAGAGAGATAGTGAGGAAAGAGATCGACCTGAGACAGGTACAGCTGAGAACACAAGTGAGTCAAACAGTCAGGGCACGCAGGGACAAGGTAGGACTAATAAATTAAACTGCATTTATTTCAATGCAAGGGGCCGAACAGGGAAGGCAGATGAACTCAGGGCATGGCTAGGAACATGGGACTGGGATATCATAGCAATTACAGAAACATGGCTCAGGGATGGGCAGGACTGGCAGCTTAATGTTCCAGGATACAAATGCTACAGGAAGGATAGAAAGGGAGGCAAGAGAGGAGGGGGAATGGCATTTTTGATAAGGGATAGCATTACAGCTGTGCTGAGGGAGGATATTCCTGGAAATACATCCAGGGAAGTTATTTGGGTGGAACTGAGAAATAAGAAAGGGATGATCACCTTATTGGGATTGTATTATAGACCCCCTAATATTCAGAGGGAAATTGAGAAACAAACTTGTAAGGAGATCTCAGCTATCTGTAAGAATAACAGGGTAGTTATGGTAGGGGATTTTAACTTTCCAAACATCGACTGGGACTGTTACAGTGTTAAAGATTTCGATGGAGAGGAATTTGTTAAGTGTGTACAAGACAATTTTCTGATTCAGTATGTGGATGTACCTACTTGAGAAGGTGCAAAACTTGACCTATTCTTGGGAAATAAGGCAGGGCAGGTGACTGAGGTGTCAGTGGGGGAGCACTTTGGGGCCAGCGACCATAATTCTATTAGATTTAAAATAATGATGGAAAAGGATAGACCAGATCTAAAAGTTGAAGTTCTAAATTGGAGAAAGGCCAATTTTGATGGTATTAGGTAAGAACTTTTGAAAGCTGATTGGAGGCAGATGTTCGCAGGGAAAGGGACGGCTGGAAAATGGGAAGCCTTCAGAAATGAGATAATGAGAGTCCAGAGAAAGTATATTCCTGTCAGGGTGAAAGGAAAGGCTGGTAGGTATAGGGAATGCTGGATGACTAAAGATATTGAGGGTTTGGTTAAGAAAAAGAAGGAAGCATATGTCAGGGATAGACAGGAGCGATCGAGTGAATCCTTAGAAGAGTATAAAGGAAGTAGGAGTATACTTAAGAGGGAAGTCAGGAGGGCAAAACGGGGACATGAGATAGCTTTGGCAAATAGAATTAAGGAGAATCCAAAGGGTTTTTACAAATATATTAAGGACAAAAGGGTAACTAGGAAGAGAATAGGGCCCCTCAAAGATCAGCAAGGCGGCCTTTGTGTGGAGCCGCAAAAAATGGGGGAGATACTAAATGGGTATTTTGCATCAGTATTTACAGTGGAAAAGGATATGAAAGATATAGAATGTAGGGAAATAGATGGTGACATCTTGCAAAATGTCCAGATTACAGAGGAGGAAGTGCTGGATGTCTTGAAACGGTTAAAGGTGGATAAATTCCCAGGACTGATCAGGTGTACCCGATAAGATTAGATTACATTACATTATAGTATGGAAACAGGCCCTTCGGCCCAACAAGTCCATACCGACCCGCCGAAGCGCAACCTACCCATTCCCCGACATTTACCCCTTATGTAACACTACGGGCAATTTAGTATGGCCAGTTCACCTGACCTGCACATCTTTGGACTGTGGGAGGAAACCAGAGCACCCAGAGGAAACCCCACACAGACACAGGGAGAACGTGCAAACTCCACACAGTCAGTCGCCTGAGGCAGGAATTGAACCCAGGTCTCTGGCGCTGTGAGGCAGCAGTGCTAACCACTGTGCCACCATGTCGCCCACTCTGTGGGAAGCTAGAGAAGTGATCACTGGGCCTCTTGCTGAGATATTTGTGTCATTGATAGTCACAGGTGAGGTGCCGGAAGACTGGAGGTTGATACAAGAATGTGGGGTTGGCTAACGTGGTGCCATTGTTTAAGAAGGGCGGTAAAGACAAGCCAGGGAACTATAGACCGGTGAGCCTGACCTCAGTGGTGGGCAGGTTGTTGGAGGGAATCGTGAGGGGCAGGATGTAAGTGGTACAGTTAGTAAGTTTGCAGATGACACCAAAATTGGAGGTGTAGTGGACAGCGAAGAGCATTACTTCAGATTACAACAGGATCTGGACCAGATGGGCCAATGGGCTGAGAAGTGGCAGATGGAGTTTAATTCAGATAAATGCGAGGTGATGCATTTTGGGAAAGCAAATCTTAGCAGGATTTATATACTTAATGGTAAGGTCCTAGGGAATGTTGCTGAGCAAAGAGACCTTGGAGTGCAGGTTCATAGCTCCTTGAAAGTGGAGTTGCAGGTAGATAGGATAGTGAAGAAGGCGTTTGGTATGCTTTCCTGTATTGGTCAGAGTATTGAGTACAGGAGTTGGGAGGTCATGTTGCGGCTGTACAGGACATTGGTTAGGCCACTGTTGGAATATTGCGCACAATTCTGGTCTCCTTCCTATTGGAAAGGTGTTGTGAAACTTGAAAGGGTTCAGAAAAGATTGACAAGGATGTTGCGAGGGTTGGAGGATTTGAGCTCTTGGGAGAGGCTGAACAGGCTGGGGCTGTTTTCCCTGGAGCATCGGAGGCTGAAGGGTGACCCTATAGAGGTTTAAAAAATTATGAGGGGCATGGATAGGATAAATAGACAAAGTCTTTTCCCTGGGGTCAGGGACTCCAGAACTAGAGGGCATAGGTTTAGGGTGAGAGGGGAAAGATAAAAAAGGGACCTAAGGGGCAACTTTTTCACGCAGAGGGTGGTACGTGTATGGAATGAGCTGCCAGAGGAAGTGGCGGAGGCTGGTACAATTGCAATATTTAAAAGGCATTTGGATGGGGATATGAACAGGAAGGGTTTGGAGGGATATGGGCCGGGTGCTGGCAGGTTGGGTTGGGATATCTGGTCGGCATGGACGGGTTGGACCGAAGTGTCTGTTTTCATGCTGTACATCTCTGTGACTCTCTATCACTGTATCAATCCCCGAACTAATCCCCACATTCTTGTATCAATCCTCAAACTATTCTCGACGCACCAGTGTCAATTTCCAAACTAATCCCCACAGCCCTGTCTCAATCCCCAAACTAATGCCCACTGCTCTGTCTCAATCCCCAAAGTAATGCCCACAACCCTGTCTTAATTCCGAAACTAATCCCCACTGCCCTTTCCCAATCCCCAGACTAAACCCACAGCCCTGTATCAATCCCCAGACTAATCCCCACAGCCCAGTATCAATCCCCAAACGAATCCCCACAGCCCTGCATCAATCCCCAAACTAATCCCCACAGCCCTGCATCAATCACTGAACTAATCCCCTCAGCCCGGTATCAATCACCAAACTGATCCCCACTGCCCTGTAATAATCCCCAAACATGTATAAGTCCACAAAATAATCCCCACTGCCCTATCTCAAACCCCAAAATAATCTGCACTGTCCTGTACCAATCCCAAAATAATTCCTAAAGCCCTGTATCAATTCACAAAGTAATTCCCTTAGCCAGGTATCAATCCCCAGACTAATGCCCACTGTCTGGAATCATTTCCAGACTAATCCCCACAGCCCTGTATCAACCCCCTATCTAACCCCCACAGCCATATATCAATCCCCAAATTAATCCCCACAGCCCTGTATCAATCCCCAAACTAATCCCCACAGCCCTGTATCAATCCCCGAACTAATCCCCACCGCTCTGTATCAATCCCCAAACTAATCCCCACTGCCCTGTACCAATCCCAAAATAATTCCTAAAGCCCTGTATCAATCCACAAAATAATCTCCACAGCCCTGTAACAACCCCCTAACCAATCCCCACTGCCCTGTAACCTTCCCCAGACTCATCCCTACAAACCTGTGTCATTCTCCAAACTAATACCCACTGCCCTGTGTCAATCCGCAAAGTAATCACCATGACCAGGTATCAATCCCCAAAGTAATTCCGACTGCCATGTCTCAATCCTCAAATTAATCCCCATTGTCTGTTATCATTCCCAGACTAATCCCCACAGCCCTGTATCATTCCTTAGACTAATCTGAACAGCCCTGTATCAATTCCCAAACTAATCCAAACTGCCTTGTATCAATCCCCAAATTAATTCCCACATCCCTGTACCAATCCTGAAGAAGGGCTGATGCCCGAAACGTTGATTCTCCTGCTTCTTGGATGCTGCCTGACCTGCTGCGCTTTTCCAGCAACACATTTTCAGCTCTGATCTCCAGCATCTGCAGTCCTCACTTTCTCATCGAAGATTTTAACCTACTGCGAATCCTCTTACAAGGATGCCTTCCTTAAAGAAGCTCTCTTCCTCCCTCTACAAGGATTTCAGTGAGTCTCTCTCTCACTGCACACCCCAGGTCATTTCCTCTGCTTAGCCTGCTGGACACACTTTCCTCATTCCTGAAGAAGGGCTGATGCCCGAAACGTCGATTCTCCTGTTCCTTGGATGCTGCCTGACCTGCTGCGCTTTTCCAGCAACACATGTTCAGCACACATTTTCCATCCCAGTACCAATCCTTAAACTATTCCCATGCGCCAGTATCAATCCCCAAACTAATCCCCACAGCCCGGTATCAATCCCCAAACAATTCCCATGCACCAGTATCAATCCCCAAACTAATCCCCACTGTCCTGTATCAATCCCCAAACTAATCCCCATAGCCCGGGATCAATCCTCAAACTAATCCCCCCAGCCCGGTATCAATCCCCAAACTAACTCCCAGTGTGCAGAATGTTCTCAAGGGGGAGAGAGGCCAGCAAGGGGTCATAGTCCACATTGGAACCAACGACATAGGACAACGACAATCCCCAAACTAATCCCCATGCACCGGTATCAATCCCCAAACTAATCCCCACAGCCCGGTGTCAATCCCCAAACAAATCCCCATGCATCAGTATCAATCCCCAAATGAATCCCCACAGCCCTGTATCAATCCCCAAATGAATCCCCACAGCCTGGTATAAATCCCCAAACTAATGCCTACTTCCCTGAGTCAGTTCCTAAATTAGATTAGATTAGATTACTTACAGTGTGGAAACCAGCCCTTCGGCCCAACAAGTCCACACCTACCCTCCGAAGCGCAACCCACCCAGACCCATTCCCCTACATTTACCCCTAACACTACGGGCAATTTAACTAACCTACACATTTTTGGAGTGTGGGAGGAAGCTGGTGCACCCGGAGGAAACCCACGCAGATACGGGGAGAATGTGCAAACTCCACACAGAGAGTCGCCTGAGGCACGAATTGAACCCGCGTCTCTGGCGCTATGAGACAGCAGTGCTAACCACTGTGTTGCCCCACACTAATTAAACACCACAACTCCGAATCAATCCCCAAACTAATCCTCCCGGCCCTGTCACAATCCCCAAATAATCTGCACAGCCCGGTACCAATGCCAAAACTAAACCCACTGCCCTGTTTCAGTTCTCAAACTAATCTGCACTGTCTTGTATCAATCCCCAAACTAATACCCACAGCCCTGTGTCAATCTCCAAACTGATCTACACTGTCTTGTATCATTCCCCAAACGAACCCCACAGCCCAGTATCAATCCCAAAACTAATCCCCACTGCCCAGAATCAATACCCAGAATAATCCCCACAGCCCTGTATCAATCCCCAGGCTAATCCCTACTGCCCAGTATCAATCCCCAAACTAATCCCCATGCACCTGTATGAATCCCCAAACTAATCCCCACTGCCCAGTATCAATACCCAAACTAATCCCCACTGCCCTGTATCAATCTCCAAACTAATCCCCAGACCCCAGTGTCAATCCCCAAACTAATCGCCATGCACCTGTATGTATCCCCAAACTAATCCACACTGACCTGCATTAATCCACAAACTCATCCCCACAGCCCTGTATCAGTCTCCAAACTAATCCCCACAGCGCTGTGTCAATCCCCAAACTAATCCCCACGCACCTGTATCAATCCCCAAACTAATTCCAACCGCCCAGTATCAATCCCTAAACTATTCCCAATGCATCAGTATCAATCTCCAAATTAATCCCTACAGCCCTGTATGAATCCCCTCACTAATCCCCACTGCCCTGAATCAATCACAAACTAATCTCCAGAGCCAGTATCAATCCCCAAACTAATCCCAACAGCCCTGTATCAATCCCCAGACGAATCTGCACAGCACTGTATCAATCTCCAAACTAATCCCTACAGGCCTGTATCAATCCCCAAACTAATCCCCACAGCCCAGTATCAATCCCGAAACTAATCCCCACTGCCCTCTATCAATCTCCAGACTAATCCCCACAGCCCTGTATCAATCCCCAAATTTATCCCCACTGCCCGGTATCAATCCCCAAACTAATCACCATAGCCAGATATCAATCCCCAAACTAATCCCCACAGTCCTGTATCAATCCCCAAACTAATTCCCACAGCCCAGTATCAATCCCGAAACTAATCCCCACTGCCCTCTATCAATCTCCAGACTAATCCCCACAGCACTGTATCAATCCCCAAACTAATCCCCACTGCCCTCTATCAATCCCCTGACTAATCCCCACTGCCCTGTATCAATCCCTAACTAATCCCCATAGTCCTGTATCAATCCCCAAACTCATCCCACAGCTCTGTAACAATCACCAAACCAATCCACACTGCACAGTATCAATCGCCAAACTAATCCCCACAGCCCTGTATCAACCCCCAAACTAATTCCCACAGCCCTGCATCATTCCCCAAACTAATGCCCACAGTCCTGTATCAATCCCCAAACTAATCCCACAGCCCTGTATCAATCCACAATGTAATCCCCACATCCCTGTATCAATTCCCAAACTAATACCCACAGCCCTGTATCAATCCCCAAACTAATTCCCACAACCTGGTATCAATCCCCAAACTAATCCCCATGCACCAGTATCAATCCCCAAACTAATCCCAACCGCCCAGTATCAATCCCTAAACTATTCCCAATGCATCAGTATCAATCTCCAAATTAATCCCTACAGCCCTGTATGAATCCCCTCACTAATCCCCACTGCCCTGAATCAATCACAAACTAATCTCCAGAGCCAGTATCAATCCCCAAACTAATCCCAACAGCCCTGTATCAATCCCCAGACGAATCTGCACAGCACTGTATCAATCTCCAAACTAATCCCTACAGGCCTGTATCAATCCCCAAACTAATCCCCACAGCCCAGTATCAATCCCGAAACTAATCCCCACTGCCCTCTATCAATCTCCAGACTAATCCCCACAGCCCTGTATCAATCCCCAAATTTATCCCCACTGCCCGGTATCAATCCCCAAACTAATCACCATAGCCAGATATCAATCCCCAAACTAATCCCCACAGTCCTGTATCAATCCCCAAACTAATTCCCACAGCCCAGTATCAATCCCGAAACTAATCCCCACTGCCCTCTATCAATCTCCAGACTAATCCCCACAGCACTGTATCAATCCCCAAACTAATCCCCACTGCCCTCTATCAATCCCCTGACTAATCCCCACTGCCCTGTATCAATCCCTAACTAATCCCCATAGTCCTGTATCAATCCCCAAACTCATCCCACAGCTCTGTAACAATCACCAAACCAATCCACACTGCACAGTATCAATCGCCAAACTAATCCCCACAGCCCTGTATCAACCCCCAAACTAATTCCCACAGCCCTGCATCATTCCCCAAACTAATGCCCACAGTCCTGTATCAATCCCCAAACTAATCCCACAGCCCTGTATCAATCCACAATGTAATCCCCACATCCCTGTATCAATTCCCAAACTAATACCCACAGCCCTGTATCAATCCCCAAACTAATTCCCACAACCTGGTATCAATCCCCAAACTAATCCCCATGCACCAGTATCAATCCCCAAACTAATCCCCACTGCCCTCTATCAATCTCCAGACCAATCCCCACAGCACTGTAGCAATCCCCAAACTAATCCCCACTACCCTGTATCAATCCCCAGACTAATCCCCACTGCCCTGTATCAGTCTCCAAACTAATCCCCACAGCCCAGTATCAATCCCCAAACTAATCCCCACAGCCCTGTATCAATCCCCAAACTAATTCCCACAGCCCTGCATCATTCCCCAAACTAATGCCCACAGTCCTGTATCAATCCCCAAACTAATCCCACAGCCCTGTATCAATCCACAATGTAATCCCCACATCCCTGTATCAATTCCCAAACGAATACTCACAGCCCTGTATCAATCCCCAAACTAATTCCCACAACCTGGTATCAATCCCCAAACTAATCCCCATGCACCAGTATCAATCCCCAAACTAATCCCCACTGCCCTCTATCAATCTCCAGACCAATCCCCACAGCACTGTAGCAATCCCCAAACGAATCCCCACTACCCTGTATCAATCCCCAGACTAATCCTCACTGCCCTGTATCAGTCTCCAAACTAATCCCCACAGCCCAGTATCAATCCCCAAACTAATCCCCACAGCCCAGTGTGAATCCCCAAACTAATCCCTATGCACCTGTATCAATCCCCAAACTAATCCGCACTGCCCAGAATCAATACCCAACATAATCTCCATGCACCAGTATCAATCCCCAAATGAATCCCCAGAGACCACTATCAATCCACAAACTAATCCCCATAGCCCAGTATCAATCCCCAGACTAATCTGCACAGCCCTGTATCAATCCCGAAACTAATCGCCACTGCCCTGAATCAATCCCAAACTAATCTCCATAGCCAGATATCAATCCCGAAATTTATCCCCACTGCCCTGTATCAATCCCCAAACTAATCCCCACAGCCCTGTATCAATCCCCAAACTAATCCCCACTGCCCTGTATCAATCTCCAAACTAATCCCCACAGCCCTATCACAATCCCCAAACTAATCCCCACAGCCCTGTCTCAATCCCCAAACTAATCCCCACAGCTCAGTATCAATCCCCAAACTAATCCCCACTGCCCTGTATCAATCCCCAAACTAATCCCCACAGTCCAGTATCAATCCCCAAACTAATCCCCACAGCCCTGTATCAATCCCCAAATCTAATCCCTACAGCCCTGTATCAATCCCCAAATCTAATCCCTACAGCCCAGTATCAATCCCCATACTAATCCCCACAGCCCTGGATCAATTCCCATATTAATCCACAGTACCCTGTATCTATCGTTAAACTAATCCCTTCAGCCGTGTATCAATCCCCAAATCTAATCCCTACAGCCCAGTATCAATCCCCAAATCTAATCCCTACAGCGCAGTATCAGTCCCCAAACTAATCTCCATAGCCCTGTATCAATCCCCAGACTAATCTGCACAGCCCTGTATCAATCCCCAAACTAATCCACACAGCCCTGCATCAATCCCCAAACTAATCCCCACTGCCCTGTATCAATCCCCAAACTAATCCCCACTGCCCTGTATCAATCCCCAAACTAATCCCCACTGCCCAGTATCAATCCCCAAACTAATCCCCACAGCCCAGTATCAATCCCCATACTAATCCCCACAAGTCAGAATCAATCCCCAAACTAATTTCCACAGCCCGGTATCAATCCCCAAACTAATCCACACAGCCCTGTGTCATTCCCCGAACTAATCCCCACTGACCTGTACCAATCCCCAAACTAATCCCCACAGCCCTGTACCAATCCCCAAACTAATCCCCACTGACCTGTACCAATCTCCAAACTAATCCCTACAGCCCTGTGTCATTCCGCAAACTATTCCCCACATCCCAGAATCAAGACCCAAACTAATCTCCATGCACCAGTATCAAACCCCGAATCAATCCCCACAGCCCGGTATCAATTCCCAGACTAATCCCCATACACCTGAATCAATCCACAAACCTTCCCTATGCATCTGTTTCAATCCCCAAACTAATCCCCACTGCCCTGCAGCAATCCACAAACTAATTCCTACAGCCCTGTATCAATCTCCAAACTAATCCCCACAGTCCAGTATCAATCCCCAAACTAATCCCCACAGCCCAGTATCAATCACCAAACTAATCCACACAGCCCAGAATCAATACCCAAACTAATCCAAATGCACCAGTATCAATCTCCAAACTAATCTCCATGCACCAGTATCAATCCCCGAATCAATCCCCACAGCCTGGTATCAATTCCCAGACTAATCCCCACTGCCCTGTATCAATCCCCAAACTAATCCCCACAGTCCTGTATCAATCCCCAAACTATTCCCCACAGCCCTGTATCAATCCCCAGTCTAATCTGCACAGCCCTGTATCAATCCCCAAACTAATTGCCATAGCCAGGTATAAATCCCCAAACTAATCCCCACTACTCTGTATCAATCCCCAAACTAATCCACACAGCCCTGTGTCAATCCCCAAACTAATCCCCACAGCCCTGTATCAATCCCCAAATTAATCCCCACTGACCTGTACCAATCTCCAAACTAATCCCTACAGCCCTGTGTCATTCCGCAAACTATTCCCCACATCCCAGAATCAAGACCCAAACTAATCTCCATGCACCAGTATCAATCCCCGAATCAATCCCCACAGCCCGGTATCAATTCCCAGACTAATCCCCATACACCTGAATCAATCCACAAACCTTCCCTATGCATCTGTTTCAATCCCCAAACTCATCCCCACAGCCCTGTATCAATCCCCAAACTAATCCCCATGCACCAGTATCAATCCCCAAACGAATCCCCACTGCCCTGAATCAATCCCTAAACTATTCCCCACAGCCCTGTATCAATCCCCAAACTAATCCCAACAGCCCCGTATCAATCCCCAGACTAATCCCTACTGCCCTGTATCAATCCCCAAACTAATCCCCACGGCCCAGTATCAATCCCCAAACTAATCCCCACTGCCCTCTTTCAATCTCTAGACTAATCCCCACAGCACTGTATCAATCACCAAACTAATCCCCACTACCCAGTATTAATCCCCAAACTAATCCCCACAGCCCTGTATCAATCCCCAAACTAATCCCCACAGGCCTGTATCAATCCCCATACTAATCCCCATAGCCCTGTATCAATCTCCAAACTAATCCCCACTACCCAGTATTAATCCCCAAACTAATCCCCACAGCCCTGTATCAATCCCCAAACTGATCCCCACTACCCAGTATTGATCCCCAAACTAATCCCCACAGCCCTGTATCAATCCCCAAACTAATCCCCACTACCCAGTATTAATCCCCAAACTAATCCCCACAGCTCAGTATCAATCACTAAACTAATCCCCACAGCCCGGTATCAATCCCCAAACTAATCCCCACTGCCCTGCAGCAATCCACAAACTAATTCCTACAGCCCTGTATCAATCTCCAAACTAATCCCCACAGTCCAGTATCAATCCCCATACTAATCCCCACAGCCCTGTATCAATCTCCAAACTAATCCCCACTACCCAGTATTAATCCCCAAACTATTCCCCACAGCCCAGTATCAATCACTAAACTAATCCCCACAGCCCGGTATCAATCCCCAAACTAATCCCCACTGCCCTGCAGCAATCCACAAACTAATTCCTACAGCCCTGTATCAATCTCCAAACTAATCCCCACAGTCCAGTATCAATCCCTAAACTAATCCCCACAGCCCAGTATCAATCACCAAACTAATCCACACAGCCCAGAATCAATACCCAAACTAATCCAAATGCACCAGTATCAATCTCCAAACTAATCTCCATGCACCAGTATCAATCCCCGAATCAATCCCCACAGCCTGGTATCAATTCCCAGACTAATCCCCACTGCCCTGTATCAATCCCCAAACTAATCCCCACAGTCCTGTATCAATCCCCAAACTATTCCCCACAGCCCTGTATAAATCCCCAGTCGAATCTGCACAGCCCTGTATCAATCCCCAAACTAATTGCCATAGCCAGGTATAAATCCCCAAACTAATCCCCACTACTCTGTATCAATCCCCAAACTAATCCCCACAGCCCAGTATCAATCCCCAAACTAATCCCCACAGCCCTGTATCAATCCCCAAACTATTCCCCACAGCCCTGTATCAATCCCCAGTCTAATCTGCACAGCCCTGTATCAATCCCCAAACTAATTGCCATAGCCAGGTATAAATCCCCAAACTAATCCCCACTACTCTGCATCAATCCCCAAACTAATCCCCACTACTCTGTATCAATCCCCAAACTAATCCCCACAGCCCAGTATCAATCCCCAAACTATTCCCCACAGCCCTGTATCAATCCCCAGTCTAATCTGCACAGCCCTGTATCAATCCCCAAACTAATTGCCATAGCCAGGTATAAATCCCCAAACTAATCCCCACTACTCTGTATCAATCCCCAAACTAATCCACACAGCCCTGTGTCAATCCCCAAACTAATCCCCACAGCCCAGTATCATTCCCCAAACTAATCCCCACAGTCCTGTATCAATCCCCAAACTATTCCCCACAGCCCTGTATCAATCCCCAGTCTAATCTGCACAGCCCTGTATCAATCCCCAAACTAATTGCCATAGCCAGGTATAAATCCCCAAACTAATCCCCACTACTCTATCAATCCCCAAACTAATCCACACAGCCCTGTGTCAATCCGCAAACTAATCCCCACAGCCCTGTATCAATCCCCAAACTAATCCCCACTGACCTGTACCAATCTCCAAATTAATCCCTACAGCCCTGTGTCATTCCGCAAACTATTCCCCACATCCCAGAATCAAGACCCAAACTAATCTCCATGCACCAGTATCAATCCCCGAATCAATCCCCACAGCCCGGTATCAATTCCCAGACTAATCCCCATACACCTGAATCAATCCACAAACCTTCCCTATGCATCTGTTTCAATCCCCAAACTCATCCCCACAGCCCTGTATCAATCCCCAAACTAATCCCCATGCACCAGTATCAATCCCCAAAAGAATCCCCACTGCCCTGAATCAATCCCCAAACTATTCCCCACAGCCCTGTATCAATCCCCAAACTAATCCCCATGCACCAGTATCAATCCCCAAACGAATCCCCACAGCCCTGTATCAATCCCCAAACTAATCCCAACAGCCCTGTATCAATCCCCAGACTAATCCCTACTGCCCTGTATCAATCCCCAAACTAATCCCCCCGGCCCAGTATCAATCCCCAAACTAATCCCCAATGCCCAGTATCAATCCCCAAACTAATCCCCACTGCCCACTTTCAATCTCTAGACTAATCCCCACAGCACTGTATCAATCACCAAACTAATCCCCACTACCCAGTATTAATCCCCAAACTAATCCCCACAGCCCTGTATCAATCCCCAAACTAATCTCCACTGCCCTCTTTCAATCTCCAGACTAATCCCCACAGCACTGTATCAATCACCAAACTAATCCCCACTACCCAGTATTAATCCCCAAACTAATCCCCACAGCCCTGTATCAATCCCCAAACTAATCCCCACAGGCCTGTATCAATCCCCATACTAATCCCCACAGCCCTGTATCAATCTCCAAACTAATCCCCACTACCCAGTATTAATCCCCAAACTAATCCCCACAGCCCTGTATCAATCCCCAAACTAATCCCCACTACCCAGTATTAATCCCCAAACTAATCCCCACAGCTCAGTATCAATCACTAAACTAATCCCCACAGCCCGGTATCAATCCCCAAACTAATCCCCACTGCCCTGCAGCAATCCACAAACTAATTCCTACAGCCCTGTATCAATCTCCAAACTAATCCCCACAGTCCAGTATCAATCCCCATACTAATCCCCAGAGCCCTGTATCAATCCCCAAACTAATCCCCACAGCCCAGTATCAATCACCAAACTAATCCACACAGCCCAGAATCAATACCCAAACTAATCCAAATGCACCAGTATCAATCTCCAAACTAATCTCCATGCACCAGTATCAATCCCCGAATCAATCCCCACAGCCTGGTATCAATTCCCAGACTAATCCCCACTGCCCTGTATCAATCCCCAAACTAATCCCCACAGTCCTGTATCAATCCCCAAACTATTCCCCACAGCCCTGTATCAATCCCCAGTCGAATCTGCACAGCCCTGTATCAATCCCCAAACTAATTGCCATAGCCAGGTATAAATCCCCAAACTAATCCCCACTACTCTGTATCAATCCCCAAACTAATCCCCACAGCCCAGTATCAATCCCCAAACTAATCCCCACAGCCCTGTATCAATCCCCAAACTATTCCCCACAGCCCTGTATCAATCCCCAGTCTAATCTGCACAGCCCTGTATCAATCCCCAAACTAATTGCCATAGCCAGGTATAAATCCCCAAACTAATCCCCACTACTCTGCATCAATCCCCAAACTAATCCCCACTACTCTGTATCAATCCCCAAACTAATCCCCACAGCCCAGTATCAATCCCCAAACTATTCCCCACAGCCCTGTATCAATACCCAGTCTAATCTGCACAGCCCTGTATCAATCCCCAAACTAATTGCCATAGCCAGGTATAAATCCCCAAACTAATCCCCACTACTCTGTATCAATCCCCAAACTAATCCACACAGCCCTGTGTCAATCCCCGAACTAATCCCCACAGCCCAGTATCATTCCCCAAGCTAATCCCCACTGACCTGTACCAATCTCCAAACTAATCCCTACAGCCCTGTGTCATTCCGCAAACTATTCCACACATCCCAGAATCAAGACCCAAACTAATCTCCATGCACCAGTATCAATCCCCGAATCAATCCCCACAGCCCGGTATCAATTCCCAGACTAATCGCCATACACCTGAATCAATCCACAAACCTTCCCTATGCATCTGTTTCAATCCCCAAACTCATCCCCACAGCCCTGTATCAATCCCCAAACTAATCCCCATGCACCAGTATCAATCCCCAAAAGAATCCCCACTGCCCTGAATCAATCCCCAAACTCATCCCCACAGCCCTGTATCAATCCCCAAACTAATCCCCATGCACCAGTATCAATCCCCAAAAGAATCCCCCACTGCCCTGAATCAATCCCCAAACTATTCCCCACAGCCCTGTATCAATCCCCAAACTAATCCCCATGCACCAGTATCAATCCCCAAACGAATCCCCACTGCCCTGAATCAATCCCCAAACTATTCCCCACAGCCCTGTATCAATCCCCAAACTAATCCCAACAGCCCTGTATCAATCCCCAGACTAATCCCTACTGCCCTGTATCAATCCCCAAACTAATCCCCCCGGCCCAGTATCAATCCCCAAACTAATCCCCAATGCCCAGTATCAATCCCCAAACTAATCCCCACTGCCCTCTTTCAATCTCTAGACTAATCCCCACAGCACTGTATCAATCACCAAACTAATCCCCACTACCCAGTATTAATCCCCAAACTAATCCCCACAGCCCTGTATCAATCCCCAAACTAATCTCCACTGCCCTCTTTCAATCTCCAGACTAATCCCCACAGCACTGTATCAATCACCAAACTAATCCCCGCTACCCAGTATTAATCCCCAAACTAATCCCCACAGCCCTGTATCAATCCCCAAACTAATCCCCACAGGCCTGTATCAATCCCCATACTAATCCCCACAGCCCTGTATCAATCTCCAAACTAATCCCCACTACCCAGTATTAATCCCCAAACTAATCCCCACAGCCCTGAATCAATCCCCAAATTAATCCCCACTACCCAGTATTAATCCCCAAACTAATCCCCACAGCTCAGTATCAATCACTAAACTAATCCCCACAGCCCGGTATCAATCCCCAAACTAATCCCCACTGCCCTGCAGCAATCCACAAACTAATTCCTACAGCCCTGTATCAATCTCCAAACTAATCCCCACAGTCCAGTATCAATCCCCAAACTAATCCCCACAGCCCAGTATCAATCACCAAACTAATCCACACAGCCCAGAATCAATACCCAAACTAATCCAAATGCACCAGTATCAATCTCCAAACTAATCTCCATGCACCAGTATCAATCCCCGAATCAATCCCCACAGCCTGGTATCAATTCCCAGACTAATCCCCACTGCCCTGTATCAATCCCCAAACTAATCCCCACAGTCCTGTATCAATCCCCAAACTATTCCCCACAGCCCTGTATCAATCCCCAGTCTAATCTGCACAGCCCTGTATCAATCCCCAAACTAATTGCCATAGCCAGGTATAAATCCCCAAACTAATCCCCACTACTCTGTATCAATCCCCAAACTAATCCCCACAGCCCAGTATCAATCCCGAAATGAATCCCCATAGCCCTGTATCAATCTCCAAACTAATCCCCACTACTCTGTATCAATCCCCAAACTAATCCCCACAGCCCAGTATCAATCCCGAAATGAATCCCCATAGCCCGGTATCAATCTCCAAACTAATCTCCACTGCCCTGAATCAATCCCCAAACTATTCCCCACAGCCCTGTATCAATCCCCAAACTAATCCCCACTGCCCTGTATCAATCCCCAAACTAATCCCCACAGCCCTGTATCAATCCGCAAACTATTCCCCACAGCCCTGTATCAATCCCCAAACTAATCCCCACAGCCCTGTATCAATCCCCAAACTAATCCCCACAGCCCTGTATCAATCCCCAAACTAATCCCCACAGCCCTGTATCAATCCCCAAACTAATCCCTATGCACCTGTATCAATCCCCAAACTAATCCCCATGCACCAGTATCAATCCCCAAACTAATCCCCACTGCCCTGAATCAATCCCCAAACTAATCCCCACAGCCCTGTATCAATCCCCAAACTAATCCCCATGCACCAGTATCAATCCCCAAACTAATCCCAACAGCCCTGTATCAATCCCCAAATTAATCGCCATGCACCAGTATTAATCACCAAACTAATCCCCACTGCCCTGAATCAATCCCCAAACTATTCCCCACAGCCCTGTATCAATGCCCAAACTAATCCCAACAGCCCTGTATCAATCCTCAAACTATTCCCCACAGCCCTGTATCAATGCCTAAACTAATCCCAACAGCCCTGTATCAATCCCAGGACTAATCTGCACAGCCCTGTATCAATCCCCAAACTAATCCCCACTGCCCTCCATCAATCCCCAAACTAATTGCCATAGCCAGGTATAAATCCCCAAACTAATCCCCACTACCCTGTATCAATCCCCAAACTAATCCCCACAGCCCTGTATCAATCCCGAAATGAATCCGCACTGCCCTGTATCAATCTCCAAACTAATCCCCACAGCTCAGTAACTATCCCCAAACTAATCTCCATGCACCAGTATCAATCCCCGATTCAATCCGCAGAGCCTGGTAACAATTCCCAGACTAATCCCCACTGCCCTGTATCAATCCCCAAACTATTCCCCACAGCCCTGTATCAATCCCCAGACTAATCTGTACAGCCCTGTATCAATCCCCAAACTAATTGCCATAGCCAGGTATAAATCCCCAAACTAATCCCCACTACTCTGTATCAATCCCCAAACTAATCCCCACGGCCCTGTATCAATCCCCAAACTAATCCCCACTGCCCTGTATCAATCGCCAAACTAATCCCCACAGCCCTGTCTCAATCCCCAAAATAATCCCCATGCACCAGTATCAATCCCCAAACTAATCCCAACAGCCCTATATCAATCCCCAAATTAATCCCCATGCACCAGTATTAATCCCCAAACTAATCCCAACAGCCCTGTATCAATCCCAGGACTAATCTGCACAGCCCTGTATCAATCCCCAAACTAATCCCCACTACCCTGTATCAATCCCCAAACTAATCCCCACGGCCCTGTATCAATCCCCAAACTAATCCCCACTACCCTGTATCAATCCCCAAACTAATCCCCAAATCCCTGTATCAATCCCCAAACTAATCACCATGCACCAGTATCAATCCCCAAACTAATCCCCACTGCCCTGTATCAATCCGCAAACTATTCCCCACAGCCCTGTATCAATCCCCAAACTAATCCCTATGCACCTGTATCAATCCCAAAACTAATCCCCATGCACCAGTATCAATCCCCAAACTAATCCCCACTGCCCTGAATCAATCCCCAAACTAATCCCCACAGCCCTGTATCAATCCCCAAACTAATCCCCATGCACCAGTATCAATCCCCAAACTAATCCCAACAGCCCTGTATCAATCCCCGAATTAATCCCCATGCACCAGTATTAATCACCAAACTAATCCCCACTGCCCTGAATCAATCCCCAAACTATTCCCCACAGCCCTGTATCAATGCCTAAACTAATCCCAACAGCCCTGTATCAATCCCAGGACTAATCTGCACAGCCCTGTATCAATCCCCAAACTAATCCCCACTGCCCTCTATCAATCCCCAAACTAATTGCCATTGCCAGGTATAAATCCCCAAACTAATCCCCACTACCCTGTATCAATCCCCAAACTAATCCCCACAGCCCTGTATCAATCCCGAAATGAATCCCCACTGCCCTGTATCAATCTCCAAACTAATCCCCACAGCTCAGTATCTATCCCCAAACTAATCTCCATGCACCAGTATCAATCCCCGAATCAATCCGCAGAGCCTGGTAACAATTCCCAGACTAATCCCCACTACTCTGTATCAATCCCCAAACTAATGCCCACGGCCCTGTATCAATCCCCAAACTAATCCCCACTGCCCTGTATCAATCCCCAATCTAATCCCCACAGCCCTGTCTCAATCCCCAAAATAATCCCCATGCACCAGTATCAATCCCCAAACTAAACTCAACAGCCCTATATCAATCCCCAAATTAATCCCCATGCACCAGTATTAATCCCCAAACTAATCCCAACAGCCCTGTATCAATCCCAGGACTAATCTGCACAGCCCTGTATCAATCCCCAAACTAATCCCCACAGCCGAATATCAATCCCCAAACTAATCCCCACAGCCCAGAATCAATATCCAAACTAATCCCCACAGCCCTGTATCAGTCACCAAAACTAATCCCTACAGCCCAGTATCAATCCCGAAATTAATCCCCACTGCCCAGTATCAATTCCCAGACTAATCCTCACTGCCCTGTATCAATGCCGAAACTAATCCCCACAGCCCAGTTTCAATCCCCAAACTAATCACCACAGCCCTGTCTCAATCCCCAAACTAATCCCCACAGCCCTGTCTCAATCCCCAAACTAATCCCCACAGCCCTGTCTCAATCCCCAAACTAATCCCCACTGCCCTGTATCAATCCACAAACTAATCCCCATGCACCTGTATCAATCCCCAAACTAATCCCCACAGCCCAGTATCAATCCCCAAATCTAATTCCTACAGCCCAGTATCAATCCCGAAATTAATCCCCACTGCCCTGTATCAATGCCTAATCTTAGCTCCACAGCCCTGTGTCAATCCCCAAACTAATCCCCACAGCCCTGGATCAATTCCCATACTAATCCCCACTGCCCTGAATCAATCCCCAAACTATTCCCCACAGCCCTGTATCAATGCCTAAACTAATCCCAACAGCCCTGTATCAATCCCCAAATCTAATCCCTACAGCCCAGTATCAATCCCCATACTAATCCCCACAGCCCTGTATCAATCCCCAGACTAATCTGCACAGCCCTGTATCAATCCACAAAATAATCCCCACAGCCCTGTATCAATCCCCATACTAATCCCCACAGGCCAGAATCAATCCCCAAACTATTCCCCACAGCCCTGTATCAATCCCCAGACTAATCTGCACAGCCCTGTATCAATCCCCAAACTAATTGCCATAGCCAGGTATAAATCCCCAAACTAATCCCCACTCTTCTGTATCAATCCCCAAACTAATCCCCACGGCCGTGTATCAATCCCCAAACTCATCCCCACTGCCCTGTCTCAATCCCCAAACTAATCCCCATGCACCAGTATCAATCCCCAAACTAATCCCAACAGCCCTGTATCAATCCCAGGACTAATCTGCACAGCCCTGTATCAATACCCAAACTAATCCCCACGGCCCTGTATCAATCTCCAAACTAATCCCCACGGCCCTGTATCAATCCCCAAACTAATCCCCACGGCCCTGTATCAATCCCCAAACTAATCCCCACAGCCCTGTATCAATCCCGAAATGAATCCCCACTGCCCTGTATCAATCCCCATACTAATCTCCACAGCCCAGTATCAACCCCTAAACTAATACCCACTGCCCTGCATCAATCCACAAACTAATCCCCAGAGGCCTGAATCAATCCCCATACTAATCCCCACAGCCCAGTATCAACCCCTAAACTAATACCCACTGCCCTGCATCAATCTACAAACTAATCCCCACAGCCCTGTATCAATCCCCAAACTAATCCCCATGCACCAGTATCAATCCCCAAACCATTCCCAACAGCCCTAGATCAATCCCCAAACTAATCCCCACAGCCGAGTATCAATCCTCAAACTAATCCCCACAGCCCAGTATCAATCCCCAAACTAATCCTCACAGCCCTGTATCAATCACCAAAACTAATCCCTACAGCCCAGTATCAATCCCCAAAACTAATCCCTACAGCCCACTATCAATCCCGAAATTAATCCCCAGTGCCCAGTATCAATTCCCAGACTAATCCTCACTGCCCTGTATCAATGCCGAAACTAATCCCCACAGCCCAGTTTCAATCCCCAAACTAATCCCCACAGCCCAGTATCAATCCCCAGACTAATCCCCACTGCCCAGTATCAATCCCCAGACTAATCCCCACTGCCCTGTATCAATCCCCAAACTAATCCCCATGCACCTGTATCAATCCCCAAACTAATCCCCACAGCCCGGTATCAATCCCCAAATCTAATTCCTACAGCCCAGTATCAATCCCGAAATTAATCCCCACTGCCCTGTATCAATGCCCAAGCTTAGCTCCACAGCCCTGTGTCAATCCCCAAACTAATCCCCACAGCCCTGGATCAATTCCCATATTAATCCACAGTACCCTGTATCAATCATTAAACTAATCCCTTCAGCCCAGTATCAATCCCCAAATCTAATCCCTACAGCGCAGTATCAATCCCCAAACTAATCTCCACAGCCCTGTATCAATCCCCAGACTAATCTGCACAGTCCTGTCTCAATCCCCAAACTAATCCCCATGCACCAGTATCAATCCCCAAACTAATCCCCACTGCCCTGTATCAATCCCCAAACTATTCCCCACAGCCCTGTATCAATGCCCAAACTAATCCCAACAGCCCTGTATCAATCCCCATACTAATCCCCACAGCCCTGTATCAATCTCCAAACTAATCCCCACAGCTCAGTATCAATCACTAAACTAATCCCCACAGCCCGGTATCAATCCCCAAACTAATCCCCACTGCCCTGCAGCAATCCACAAACTAATTCCTACAGTCCTGTATCAATCTCCAAACTAATCCCCACAGTCCAGTATCAATCCCCAAACTAATCCCCACAGCCCAGTATCAATCACCAAACTAATCCCCACAGCCCAGAATCAATACCCAAACTAATCCAAATGCACCAGTATCAATCTCCAAACTAATCTCCATGCACCAGTATCAATCCCCGAATCAATCCCCACAGCCTGGTATCAATTCCCAGACTAATCCCCACTGCCCTGTATCAATCCCCAAACTAATCCCCACAGTCCTGTATCAATCCCCAAACTATTCCCCACAGCCCTGTATCAATCCCCAGTCTAATCTGCACAGCCCTGTATCAATCCCCAAACTAATTGCCATAGCCAGGTATAAATCCCCAAACTAATCCCCACTACTCTGTATCAATCCCCAAACTAATCCACACAGCCCTGTGTCAATCCGCAAACTAATCCCCACAGCCCTGTATCAATCCCCAAACTAATCCCCACTGACCTGTACCAATCTCCAAATTAATCCCTACAGCCCTGTGTCATTCCGCAAACTATTCCCCACATCCCAGAATCAAGACCCAAACTAATCTCCATGCACCAGTATCAATCCCCGAATCAATCCCCACAGCCCGGTATCAATTCCCAGACTAATCCCCATACACCTGAATCAATCCACAAACCTTCCCTATGCATCTGTTTCAATCCCCAAACTCATCCCCATGCACCAGTATCAATCCCCAAAAGAATCCCCACTGCCCTGAATCAATCCCCAAACTCATCCCCACAGCCCTGTATCAATCCCCAAACTAATCCCCATGCACCAGTATCAATCCCCAAAAGAATCCCCACTGCCCTGAATCAATCCCCAAACTATTCCCCACAGCCCTGTATCAATCCCCAAACTAATCCCAACAGCCCTGTATCAATCCCCAGACTAATCCCTACTGCCCTGTATCAATCCCCAAACTAATCCCCACTGCCCTCTTTCAATCTCTAGACTAATCCCCACAGCACTGTATCAATCACCAAACTAATCCCCACTACCCAGTATTAATCCCCAAACTAATACCCACAGCCCTGTATCAATCCCCAAACTAATCCCCACAGGCCTGTATCAATCCCCATACTAATCCCCACAGCCCTGTATCAATCTCCAAACTAATCCCCACTACCCAGTATTAATCCCCAAACTAATCCCCACAGCCCTGTATCAATCCCCAAACTAATCCCCACTACCCAGTATTAATCCCCAAACTAATCCCCACAGCTCAGTATCAATCACTAAACTAATCCCCACAGCCCGGTATCAATCCCCAAACTAATCCCCACTGCCCTGCAGCAATCCACAAACTAATTCCTACAGCCCTGTATCAATCTCCAAACTAATCCCCACAGTCCAGTATCAATCCCCATACTAATCCCCACAGCCCTGTATCAATCTCCAAACTAATCCCCACTACCCAGTCTTAATCCCCAAACTATTCCCCACAGCTCAGTATCAATCACTAAACTAATCCCCACAGCCCGGTATCAATCCCCAAACTAATCCCCACTGCCCTGCAGCAATCCACAAACTAATTCCTACAGCCCTGTATCAATCTCCAAACTAATCCCCACAGTCCAGTATCAATCCCCAAACTAATCCCCACAGCCCAGTATCAATCACCAAACTAATCCACACAGCCCAGAATCAATACCCAAACTAATCCAAATGCACCAGTATCAATCTCCAAACTAATCTCCATGCACCAGTATCAATCCCCGAATCAATCCCCACAGCCTGGTATCAATTCCCAGACTAATCCCCACTGCCCTGTATCAATCCCCAAACTAATCCCCACAGTCCTGTATCAATCCCCAAACTATTCCCCACAGCCCTGTATCAATCCCCAGTCTAATCTGCACAGCCCTGTATCAATCCCCAAACTAATTGCCATAGCCAGGTATAAATCCCCAAACTAATCCCCACTACTCTGTATCAATCCCCAAACTAATCCCCACAGCCCAGTATCAATCCCGAAATGAATCCCCATAGCCCAGTATCAATCCCGAAATGAATCCCCATAGCCCTGTATCAATCTCCAAACTAATCCCCACTACTCTGTATCAATCCCCAAACTAATCCCCACAGCCCAGTATCAATCCCGAAATGAATCCCCATAGCCCGGTATCAATCTCCAAACTAATCTCCACTGCCCTGAATCAATCCCCAAACTATTCCCCACAGCCCTGTATCAATCCCCAAACTAATCCCCACTGCCCTGTATCAATCCCCAAACTAATCCCCACAGCCCTGTATCAATCCGCAAACTATTCCCCACAGCCCTGTATCAATCCCCAAACTAATCCCCACAGCCCTGTATCAATCCCCAAACTAATCCCCACAGCCCTGTATCAATCCCCAAACTAATCCCTATGCACCTGTATCAATCCCCAAACTAATCCCCATGCACCAGTATCAATCCCCAAACTAATCCCCACTGCCCTGAATCAATCCCCAAACTAATCCCCACAGCCCTGTATCAATCCCCAAACTAATCCCCATGCACCAGTATCAATCCCCAAACTAATCCCAACAGCCCTGTATCAATCCCCAAATTAATCGCCATGCACCAGTATTAATCACCAAACTAATCCCCACTGCCCTGAATCAATCCCCAAACTATTCCCCACAGCCCTGTATCAATGCCCAAACTAATCCCAACAGCCCTGTATCAATCCTCAAACTATTCCCCACAGCCCTGTATCAATGCCTAAACTAATCCCAACAGCCCTGTATCAATCCCAGGACTAATCTGCACAGCCCTGTATCAATCCCCAAACTAATCCCCACTGCCCTCTATCAATCCCCAAACTAATTGCCATAGCCAGGTATAAATCCCCAAACTAATCCCCACTACCCTGTATCAATCCCCAAACTAATCCCCACAGCCCTGTATCAATCCCGAAATGAATCCGCACTGCCCTGTATCAATCTCCAAACTAATCCCCACAGCTCAGTAACTATCCCCAAACTAATCTCCATGCACCAGTATCAATCCCCGAATCAATCCGCAGAGCCTGGTAACAATTCCCAGACTAATCCCCACTGCCCTGTATCAATCCCCAAACTATTCCCCACAGCCCTGTATCAATCCCCAGACTAATCTGTACAGCCCTGTATCAATCCCCAAACTAATTGCCATAGCCAGGAATAAATCCCCAAACTAATCCCCACTACTCTGTATCAATCCCCAAACTAATCCCCACAGTCCTGTATCAATCCCCAAACTATTCCCCACAGCCCTGTATCAATCCCCAGTCTAATCTGCACAGCCCTGTATCAATCCCCAAACTAATTGCCATAGCCAGGTATAAATCCCCAAACTAATCCCCACTACTCTGTATCAATCCCCAAACTAATCCCCACAGCCCAGTATCAATCCGGAAATGAATCCCCATAGCCCGGTATCAATCTCCAAACTAATCTCCACTGCCCTGAATCAATCCCCAAACTATTCCCCACAGCCCTGTATCAATCCCCAAACTAATCCCCACTGCCCTGTATCAATCCCCAAACTAATCCCCACAGCCCTGTATCAATCCGCAAACTATTCCCCACAGCCCTGTATCAATCCCCAAACTAATCCCCACAGCCCTGTATCAATCCCCAAACTAATCCCCACAGCCCTGTATCAATCCCCAAACTAATCCCCACAGCCCTGTATCAATCCCCAAACTAATCCCTATGCACCTGTATCAATCCCCAAACTAATCCCCATGCACCAGTATCAATCCCCAAACTAATCCCCACTGCCCTGAATCAATCCCCAAACTAATCCCCACAGCCCTGTATCAATCCCCAAACTAATCCCCATGCACCAGTATCAATCCCCAAACTAATCCCAACAGCCCTGTATCAATCCCCAAATTAATCGCCATGCACCAGTATTAATCACCAAACTAATCCCCACTGCCCTGAATCAATCCCCAAACTATTCCCCACAGCCCTGTATCAATGCCCAAACTAATCCCAACAGCCCTGTATCAATCCTCAAACTATTCCCCACAGCCCTGTATCAATGCCTAAACTAATCCCAACAGCCCTGTATCAATCCCAGGACTAATCTGCACAGCCCTGTATCAATCCCCAAACTAATCCCCACTGCCCTCTATCAATCCCCAAACTAATTGCCATAGCCAGGTATAAATCCCCAAACTAATCCCCACTACCCTGTATCAATCCCCAAACTAATCCCCACAGCCCTGTATCAATCCCGAAATGAATCCGCACTGCCCTGTATCAATCTCCAAACTAATCCCCACAGCTCAGTAACTATCCCCAAACTAATCTCCATGCACCAGTATCAATCCCCGAATCAATCCGCAGAGCCTGGTAACAATTCCCAGACTAATCCCCACTGCCCTGTATCAATCCCCAAACTAATCCCCACAGCCCAGTATCAATCCGGAAATGAATCCCCATAGCCCGGTATCAATCTCCAAACTAATCTCCACTGCCCTGAATCAATCCCCAAACTATTCCCCACAGCCCTGTATCAATCCCCAAACTAATCCCCACTGCCCTGTATCAATCCCCAAACTAATCCCCACAGCCCTGTATCAATCCGCAAACTATTCCCCACAGCCCTGTATCAATCCCCAAACTAATCCCCACAGCCCTGTATCAATCCCCAAACTAATCCCCACAGCCCTGTATCAATCCCCAAACTAATCCCCACAGCCCTGTATCAATCTCCAAACTAATCCCTATGCACCTGTATCAATCCCCAAACTAATCCCCATGCACCAGTATCAATCCCCAAACTAATCCCCACTGCCCTGAATCAATCCCCAAACTAATCCCCACAGCCCTGTATCAATCCCCAAACTAATCCCCATGCACCAGTATCAATCCCCAAACTAATCCCAACAGCCCTGTATCAATCCCCAAATTAATCGCCATGCACCAGTATTAATCACCAAACTAATCCCCACTGCCCTGAATCAATCCCCAAACTATTCCCCACAGCCCTGTATCAATGCCCAAACTAATCCCAACAGCCCTGTATCAATCCTCAAACTATTCCCCACAGCCCTGTATCAATGCCTAAACTAATCCCAACAGCCCTGTATCAATCCCAGGACTAATCTGCACAGCCCTGTATCAATCCCCAAACTAATCCCCACTGCCCTCTATCAATCCCCAAACTAATTGCCATAGCCAGGTATAAATCCCCAAACTAATCCCCACTACCCTGTATCAATCCCCAAACTAATCCCCACAGCCCTGTATCAATCCCGAAATGAATCCGCACTGCCCTGTATCAATCTCCAAACTAATCCCCACAGCTCAGTAACTATCCCCAAACTAATCTCCATGCACCAGTATCAATCCCCGAATCAATCCGCAGAGCCTGGTAACAATTCCCAGACTAATCCCCACTGCCCTGTATCAATCCCCAAACTATTCCCCACAGCCCTGTATCAATCCCCAGACTAATCTGTACAGCCCTGTATCAAACCCCAAACTAATTGCCATAGCCAGGTATAAATCCCCAAACTAATCCCCACTACTCTGTATCAATCCCCAAACTAATCCCCACGGCCCTGTATCAATCCCCAAACTAATCCCCACTGCCCTGTATCAATCGCCAAACTAATCCCCACAGCCCTGTCTCAATCCCCAAAATAATCCCCATGCACCAGTATCAATCCCCAAACTAATCCCAACAGCCCTATATCAATCCCCAAATTAATCCCCATGCACCAGTATTAATCCCCAAACTAATCCCAACAGCCCTGTATCAATCCCAGGACTAATCTGCACAGCCCTGTATCAATCCCCAAACTAATCCCCACTACCCTGTATCAATCCCCAAACTAATCCCCACTACCCTGTATCAATCCTCAAACTAATCCCCACGGCCCTGTATCAATCCCCAAACTAATCCCCACTACCCTGTATCAATCCCCAAACTAATCCCCAAATCCCTGTATCAATCCCCAAACTAATCCCCATGCACCAGTATCAATCCCCAAACTAATCCCCACTGCCCTGTATCAATCCGCAAACTATTCCCCACAGCCCTGTATCAATCCCCAAACTAATCCCTATGCACCTGTATCAATCCCCAAACTAATCCCCATGCACCAGTATCAATCCCCAAACTAATCCCCACTGCCCTGAATCAATCCCCAAACTAATCCCCACAGCCCTGTATCAATCCCCAAACTAATCCCCATGCACCAGTATCAATCCCCAAACTAATCCCAACAGCCCTGTATCAATCCCCAAATTAATCCCCATGCACCAGTATTAATCACCAAACTAATCCCCACTGCCCTGAATCAATCCCCAAACTATTCCCCACAGCCCTGTATCAATGCCTAAACTAATCCCAACAGCCCTGTATCAATCCCAGGACTAATCTGCACAGCCCTGTATCAATCCCCAAACTAATCCCCACTGCCCTCTATCAATCCCCAAACTAATTGCCATAGCCAGGTATAAATCCCCAAACTAATCCCCACTACCCTGTATCAATCCCCACAGCCCTGTATCAATCCCGAAATGAATCCCCACTGCCCTGTATCAATCTCCAAACTAATCCCACAGCTCAGTATCTATCCCCAAACTAATCTCCATGCACCAGTATCAATCCCCGAATCAATCCGCAGAGCCTGGTAACAATTCCCAGACTAATCCCCACTACTCTGTATCAATCCCCAAACTAATCCCCACGGCCCTGTATCAATCCCCAAACTAATCCCCACTGCCCTGTATCAATCCCCAATCTAATCCCCACAGCCCTGTCTCAATCCCCAAAATAATCCCCATGCACCAGTATCAATCCCCAGCGCCGGAGACCCGGGTTCAATTCCCGCCTCAGGCGACTGACTGTGTGGAGTTTGCACGTTCTCCCCGTGTCTGCGTGGGTTTCCTCCGGGTGCTCCGGTTTCCTCCCACACTCCAAAGATGTGCAGGTCAGGTGAATTGGCCATGCTAAATTGCCCGTAGTGTTAGGTAAGGGGTAGATGTAGATGTAGATGTAGGGGTATGGGTGGGTTACGCTTCGGCGGGGCGGTGTGGACTTATTGGGCCGGAGGGCCTGTTTCCACACTGTAAGTAATCTAATCTAATCTAAAAAATCTAATCCCAACAGCCCTATATCAATCCCCAAATTAATCCCCATGCACCAGTATTAATCCCCAAACTAATCCCAACAGCCCTGTATCAATCCCAGGACTAATCTGCACAGCCCTGTATCAATCCCCAAACTAATCCCCACAGCCGAGTATCAATCCCCAAACTAATCCCCACAGCCCAGAATCAATATCCAAACTAATCCCCACAGCCCTGTATCAGTCACCAAAACTAATCCCTACAGCCCAGTATCAATCCCGAAATTAATCCCCACTGCCCAGTATCAATTCCCAGACTAATCCTCACTGCCCTGTATCAATGCCGAAACTAATCCCCACAGCCCAGTTTCAATCCCCAAACTAATCACCACAGCCCTGTCTCAATCCCCAAACTAATCCCCACAGCCCTGTCTCAATCCCCAAACTAATCCCCACAGCCCTGTCTCAATCCCCAAACTAATCCCCACTGCCCTGTATCAATCCACAAACTAATCCCCATGCACCTGTATCAATCCCCAAACTAATCCCCACAGCCCAGTATCAATCCCCAAATCTAATTCCTACAGCCCAGTATCAATCCCGAAATTAATCCCCACTGCCCTGTATCAATGCCCAATCTTAGCTCCACAGCCCTGTGTCAATCCCCAAACTAATCCCCACAGCCCTGGATCAATTACCATACTAATCCCCACTGCCCTGAATCAATCCCCAAACTATTCCCCACAGCCCTGTATCAATGCCTAAACTAATCCCAACAGCCCTGTATCAATCCCCAAATCTAATCCCTACAGCCCAGTATCAATCCCCATACTAATCCCCACAGCCCTGTATCAATCCCCAGACTAATCTGCACAGCCCTGTATCAATCCACAAAATAATCCCCACAGCCCTGTATCAATCCCCATACTAATCCCCACAGGCCAGAATCAATCCCCAAACTATTCCCCACAGCCCTGTATCAATCCCCAGACTAATCTGCACAGCCCTGTATCAATCCCCAAACTAATTGCCATAGCCAGGTATAAATCCCCAAACTAATCCCCACTACTCTGTATCAATCCCCAAACTAATCCCCACGGCCGTGTATCAATCCCCAAACTCATCCCCACTGCCCTGTCTCAATCCCCAAACTAATCCCCATGCACCAGTATCAATCCCCAAACTAATCCCAACAGCCCTATATCAATCCCCAAATTAATCCCCATGCACCAGTATTAATCCCCAAACTAATCCCAACAGCCCTGTATCAATCCCAGGACTAATCTGCACAGCCCTGTATCAATACCCAAACTAATCCCCACGGCCCTGTATCAATCCCCAAACTAATCCCCACTACCCTGTATCAATCCCCAAACTAATCCCCACGGCCCTGTATCAATCCCCCAACTAATCCCCACAGCCCTGTATCAATCCCGAAATGAATCCCCACTGCCCTGTATCAATCTCCAAACTAATCCCCACGGCCCTGTATCAATCCCCAAACTAATCCCCACGGCCCTGTATCAATCCCCAAACTAATCCCCACAGCCCTGTATCAATCCCGAAATGAATCCCCACTGCCCTGTATCAATCCCCATACTAATCCCCACAGCCCAGTATCAACCCCTAAACTAATACCCACTGCCCTGCATCAATCCACAAACTAATCCCCAGAGGCCGGTATCAATCCCCATACTAATCCCCACAGCCCAGTATCAACCCCTAAACTAATACCCACTGCCCTGCATCAATCTACAAACTAATCCCCACAGCCCTGTATCAATCCCCAAACTAATCCCCATGCACCAGTATCAATCCCCAAACCATTCCCAACAGCCCTAGATCAATCCCCAAACTAATCCCCACAGCCGAGTATCAATCCTCAAACTAATCCCCACAGCCCAGTATCAATCCCCAAACTAATCCTCACAGCCCTGTATCAATCACCAAAACTAATCCCTACAGCCCAGTATCAATCCCCAAAACTAATCCCTACAGCCCACTATCAATCCCCAGACTAATCCCCACTGCCCAGTATCAATCCCCAGACTAATCCCCACTGCCCTGTATCAATCCCCAAACTAATCCCCATGCACCTGTATCAATCCCCAAACTAATCCCCACAGCCCGGTATCAATCCCCAAATCTAATTCCTACAGCCCAGTATCAATCCCGAAATTAATCCCCACTGCCCTGTATCAATGCCCAAGCTTAGCTCCACAGCCCTGTGTCAATCCCGAAACTAATCCCCACAGCCCTGGATCAATTCCCATATTAATCCACAGTACCCTGTATCAATCATTAAACTAATCCCTTCAGCCCAGTATCAATCCCCAAATCTAATCCCTACAGCGCAGTATCAATCCCCAAACTAATCTCCACAGCCCTGTATCAATCCCCAGACTAATCTGCACAGTCCTGTCTCAATCCCCAAACTAATCCCCATGCACCAGTATCAATCCCCAAACTAATCCCCACTGCCCTGTATCAATCCCCAAACTATTCCCCACAGCCCTGTATCAATGCCCAAACTAATCCCAACAGCCCTGTATCAATCCCCATACTAATCCCCACAGCCCTGTATCAATCTCCAAACTAATCCCCACAGCTCAGTATCAATCACTAAACTAATCCCCACAGCCCGGTATCAATCCCCAAACTAATCCCCACTGCCCTGCAGCAATCCACAAACTAATTCCTACAGTCCTGTATCAATCTCCAAACTAATCCCCACAGTCCAGTATCAATCCCCAAACTAATCCCCACAGCCCAGTATCAATCACCAAACTAATCCCCACAGCCCAGAATCAATACCCAAACTAATCCAAATGCACCAGTATCAATCTCCAAACTAATCTCCATGCACCAGTATCAATCCCCGAATGAATCCCCACAGCCTGGTATCAATTCCCAGACTAATCCCCACTGCCCTGTATCAATCCCCAAACTAATCCCCACAGTCCTGTATCAATCCCCAAACTATTCCCCACAGCCCTGTATCAATCCCCAGTCTAATCTGCACAGCCCTGTATCAATCCCCAAACTAATTGCCATAGCCAGGTATAAATCCCCAAACTAATCCCCACTACTCTATCAATCCCCAAACTAATCCACACAGCCCTGTGTCAATCCGCAAACTAATCCCCACAGCCCTGTATCAATCCCCAAACTAATCCCCACTGACCTGTACCAATCTCCAAATTAATCCCTACAGCCCTGTGTCATTCCGCAAACTATTCCCTACATCCCAGAATCAAGACCCAAACTAATCTCCATGCACCAGTATCAATCCCCGAATCAATCCCCACAGCCCGGTATCAATTCCCAGACTAATCCCCATACACCTGAATCAATCCACAAACCTTCCCTATGCATCTGTTTCAATCCCCAAACTCATCCCCACAGCCCTGTATCAATCCCCAAACTAATCCCCATGCACCAGTATCAATCCCCAAAAGAATCCCCACTGCCCTGAATCAATCCCCAAACTATTCCCCACAGCCCTGTATCAATCCCCAAACTAATCCCAACAGCCCTGTATCAATCCCCAGACTAATCCCTACTGCCCTGTATCAATCCCCAAACTAATCCCCACTGCCCTCTTTCAATCTCTAGACTAATCCCCACAGCACTGTATCAATCACCAAACTAATCCCCACTACCCAGTATTAATCCCCAAACTAATACCCACAGCCCTGTATCAATCCCCAAACTAATCCCCACAGGCCTGTATCAATCCCCATACTAATCCCCACAGCCCTGTATCAATCTCCAAACTAATCCCCACTACCCAGTATTAATCCCCAAACTAATCCCCACAGCCCTGTATCAATCCCCAAACTAATCCCCACTACCCAGTATTAATCCCCAAACTAATCCCCACAGCTCAGTATCAATCACTAAACTAATCCCCACAGCCCGGTATCAATCCCCAAACTAATCCCCACTGCCCTGCAGCAATCCACAAACTAATTCCTACAGCCCTGTATCAATCTCCAAACTAATCCCCACAGTCCAGTATCAATCCCCATACTAATCCCCACAGCCCTGTATCAATCTCCAAACTAATCCCCACTACCCAGTCTTAATCCCCAAACTATTCCCCACAGCTCAGTATCAATCCCCAAACTAATCCCCACAGCCCAGTATCAATCACCAAACTAATCCACACAGCCCAGAATCAATACCCAAACTAATCCAAATGCACCAGTATCAATCTCCAAACTAATCTCCATGCACCAGTATCAATCCCCGAATCAATCCCCACAGCCTGGTATCAATTCCCAGACTAATCCCCACTGCCCTGTATCAATCCCCAAACTAATCCCCACAGTCCTGTATCAATCCCCAAACTATTCCCCACAGCCCTGTATCAATCCCCAGTCTAATCTGCACAGCCCTGTATCAATCCCCAAACTAATTGCCATAGCCAGGTATAAATCCCCAAACTAATCCCCACTACTCTGTATCAATCCCCAAACTAATCCCCACAGCCCAGTATCAATCCCGAAATGAATCCCCATAGCCCTGTATCAATCTCCAAACTAATCCCCACTACTCTGTATCAATCCCCAAACTAATCCCCACAGCCCAGTATCAATCCGGAAATGAATCCCCATAGCCCGGAATCAATCTCCAAACTAATCTCCACTGCCCTGAATCAATCCCCAAACTATTCCCCACAGCCCTGTATCAATCCCCAAACTAATCCCCACTGCCCTGTATCAATCCCCAAACTAATCCCCACAGCCCTGTATCAATCCGCAAACTATTCCCCACAGCCCTGTATCAATCCCCAAACTAATCCCCACAGCCCTGTATCAATCCCCAAACTAATCCCCACAGCCCTGTATCAATCCCCAAACTAATCCCCACAGCCCTGTATCAATCCCCAAACTAATCCCTATGCACCTGTATCAATCCCCAAACTAATCCCCACTGCCCTGAATCAATCCCCAAACTAATCCCCACAGCCCTGTATCAATCCCCAAACTAATCCCCATGCACCAGTATCAATCCCCAAACTAATCCCAACAGCCCTGTATCAATCCCCAAATTAATCGCCATGCACCAGTATTAATCACCAAACTAATCCCCACTGCCCTGAATCAATCCCCAAACTATTCCCCACAGCCCTGTATCAATGCCCAAACTAATCCCAACAGCCCTGTATCAATCCTCAAACTATTCCCCACAGCCCTGTATCAATGCCTAAACTAATCCCAACAGCCCTGTATCAATCCCAGGACTAATCTGCACAGCCCTGTATCAATCCCCAAACTAATCCCCACTGCCCTCTATCAATCCCCAAACTAATTGCCATAGCCAGGTATAAATCCCCAAACTAATCCCCACTACCCTGTATCAATCCCCAAACTAATCCCCACAGCCCTGTATCAATCCCGAAATGAATCCGCACTGCCCTGTATCAATCTCCAAACTAATCCCCACAGCTCAGTAACTATCCCCAAACTAATCTCCATGCACCAGTATCAATCCCCGAATCAATCCGCAGAGCCTGGTAACAATTCCCAGACTAATCCCCACTGCCCTGTATCAATCCCCAAACTATTCCCCACAGCCCTGTATCAATCCCCAGACTAATCTGTACAGCCCTGTATCAATCCCCAAACTAATTGCCATAGCCAGGTATAAATCCCCAAACTAATCCCCACTACTCTGTATCAATCCCCAAACTAATCCCCACAGCCCAGTATCAATCCCGAAATGAATCCCCATAGCCCAGTATCAATCCCGAAATGAATCCCCATAGCCCTGTATCAATCTCCAAACTAATCCCCACTACTCTGTATCAATCCCCAAACTAATCCCCACAGCCCAGTATCAATCCCGAAATGAATCCCCATAGCCCGGTATCAATCTCCAAACTAATCTCCACTGCCCTGAATCAATCCCCAAACTATTCCCCACAGCCCTGTATCAATCCCCAAACTAATCCCCACTGCCCTGTATCAATCCCCAAACTAATCCCCACAGCCCTGTATCAATCCGCAAACTATTCCCCACAGCCCTGTATCAATCCCCAAACTAATCCCCACAGCCCTGTATCAATCCCCAAACTAATCCCCACAGCCCTGTATCAATCCCCAAACTAATCCCCACAGCCCTGTATCAATCCCCAAACTAATCCCTATGCACCTGTATCAATCCCCAAACTAATCCCCATGCACCAGTATCAATCCCCAAACTAATCCCCACTGCCCTGAATCAATCCCCAAACTAATCCCCACAGCCCTGTATCAATCCCCAAACTAATCCCCATGCACCAGTATCAATCCCCAAACTAATCCCAACAGCCCTGTATCAATCCCCAAATTAATCGCCATGCACCAGTATTAATCACCAAACTAATCCCCACTGCCCTGAATCAATCCCCAAACTATTCCCCACAGCCCTGTATCAATGCCCAAACTAATCCCAACAGCCCTGTATCAATCCTCAAACTATTCCCCACAGCCCTGTATCAATGCCTAAACTAATCCCAACAGCCCTGTATCAATCCCAGGACTAATCTGCACAGCCCTGTATCAATCCCCAAACTAATCCCCACTGCCCTCTATCAATCCCCAAACTAATTGCCATAGCCAGGTATAAATCCCCAAACTAATCCCCACTACCCTGTATCAATCCCCAAACTAATCCCCACAGCCCTGTATCAATCCCGAAATGAATCCGCACTGCCCTGTATCAATCTCCAAACTAATCCCCACAGCTCAGTAACTATCCCCAAACTAATCTCCATGCACCAGTATCAATCCCCGAATCAATCCGCAGAGCCTGGTAACAATTCCCAGACTAATCCCCACTGCCCTGTATCAATCCCCAAACTATTCCCCACAGCCCTGTATCAATCCCCAGACTAATCTGTACAGCCCTGTATCAATCCCCAAACTAATTGCCATAGCCAGGTATAAATCCCCAAACTAATCCCCACTACTCTGTATCAATCCCCAAACTAATCCCCACAGCCCTGTATCAATCCCCAAACTATTCCCCACAGCCCTGTATCAATCCCCAGTCTAATCTGCACAGCCCTGTATCAATCCCCAAACTAATTGCCATAGCCAGGTATAAATCCCCAAACTAATCCCCACTACTCTGTATCAATCCCCAAACTAATCCCCACGACCCAGTATCAATCCCGAAATGAATCCCCATAGCCCTGTATCAATCTCCAAACTAATCCCCACTACTCTGTATCAATCCCCAAACTAATCCCCACAGCCCAGTATCAATCCGGAAATGAATCCCCATAGCCCGGTATCAATCTCCAAACTAATCTCCACTGCCCTGAATCAATCCCCAAACTATTCCCCACAGCCCTGTATCAATCCCCAAACTAATCCCCACTGCCCTGTATCAATCCCCAAACTAATCCCCACAGCCCTGTATCAATCCGCAAACTATTCCCCACAGCCCTGTATCAATCCCCAAACTAATCCCCACAGCCCTGTATCAATCCCCAAACTAATCCCCACAGCCCTGTATCAATCCCCAAACTAATCCCTATGCACCTGTATCAATCCCCAAACTAATCCCCATGCACCAGTATCAATCCCCAAACTAATCCCCACTGCCCTGAATCAATCCCCAAACTAATCCCCACAGCCCTGTATCAATCCCCAAACTAATCCCCATGCACCAGTATCAATCCCCAAACTAATCCCAACAGCCCTGTATCAATCCCCAAATTAATCGCCATGCACCAGTATTAATCACCAAACTAATCCCCACTGCCCTGAATCAATCCCCAAACTATTCCCCACAGCCCTGTATCAATGCCCAAACTAATCCCAACAGCCCTGTATCAATCTTCAAACTATTCCCCACAGCCCTGTATCAATGCCTAAACTAATCCCAACAGCCCTGTATCAATCCCAGGACTAATCTGCACAGCCCTGTATCAATCCCCAAACTAATCCCCACTGCCCTCTATCAATCCCCAAACTAATTGCCATAGCCAGGTATAAATCCCCAAACTAATCCCCACTACCCTGTATCAATCCCCAAACTAATCCCCACAGCCCTGTATCAATCCCGAAATGAATCCGCACTGCCCTGTATCAATCTCCAAACTAATCCCCACAGCTCAGTAACTATCCCCAAACTAATCTCCATGCACCAGTATCAATCCCCGAATCAATCCGCAGAGCCTGGTAACAATTCCCAGACTAATCCCCACTGCCCTGTATCAATCCCCAAACTATTCCCCACAGCCCTGTATCAATCCCCAGACTAATCTGTACAGCCCTGTATCAATCCCCAAACTAATTGCCATAGCCAGGTATAAATCCCCAAACTAATCCCCACTACTCTGTATCAATCCCCAAACTAATCCCCACGGCCCTGTATCAATCCCCAAACTAATCCCCACTGCCCTGTATCAATCGCCAAACTAATCCCCACAGCCCAGAATCAATACCCAAACTAATCCAAATGCACCAGTATCAATCTCCAAACTAATCCCCACAGCTCAGTATCAATCACTAAACTAATCCCCACAGCCCGGTATCAATCCCCAAACTAATCCCCACTGCCCTGCAGCAATCCACAAACTAATTCCTACAGTCCTGTATCAATCTCCAAACTAATCCCCACAGTCCAGTATCAATCCCCAAACTAATCCCCACAGCCCAGTATCAATCACCAAACTAATCCCCACAGCCCAGAATCAATACCCAAACTAATCCAAATGCACCAGTATCAATCTCCAAACTAATCTCCATGCACCAGTATCAATCCCCGAATCAATCCCCACAGCCTGGTATCAAGTCCCAGACTAATCCCCACTGCCCTGTATCAATCCCCAAACTAATCCCCACAGTCCTGTATCAATCCCCAAACTATTCCCCACAGCCCTGTATCAATCCCCAGTCTAATCTGCACAGCCCTGTATCAATCCCCAAACTAATTGCCATAGCCAGGTATAAATCCCCAAACTAATCCCCACTACTCTGTATCAATCCCCAAACTAATCCACACAGCCCTGTGTCAATCCGCAAACTAATCCCCACAGCCCTGTATCAATCCCCAAACTAATCCCCACTGACCTGTACCAATCTCCAAATTAATCCCTACAGCCCTGTGTCATTCCGCAAACTATTCCCCATCCCAGAATCAAGACCCAAACTAATCTCCATGCACCAGTATCAATCCCCGAATCAATCCCCACAGCCCGGTATCAATTCCCAGACTAATCCCCATACACCTGAATCAATCCACAAACCTTCCCTATGCATCTGTTTCAATCCCCAAACTCATCCCCACAGCCCTGTATCAATCCCCAAACTAATCCCCATGCACCAGTATCAATCCCCAAAAGAATCCCCACTGCCCTGAATCAATCCCCAAACTATTCCCCACAGCCCTGTATCAATCCCCAAACTAATCCCCATGCACCAGTATCAATCCCCAAACGAATCCCCACTGCCCTGAATCAATCCCCAAACTATTCCCCACAGCCCTGTATCAATCCCCAAACTAATCCCAACAGCCCTGTATCAATCCCCAGACTAATCCCTACTGCCCTGTTTCAATCCCCAAACTAATCCCCCCGGCCCAGTATCAATCCCCAAACTAATCCCCAATGCCCAGTATCAATCCCCAAACTAATCCCCACTGCCCACTTTCAATCTCTAGACTAATCCCCACAGCACTGTATCAATCACCAAACTAATCCCCACTACCCAGTATTAATCCCCAAACTAATCCCCACAGCCCTGTATCAATCCCCAAACTAATCTCCACTGCCCTCTTTCAATCTCCAGACTAATCCCCACAGCACTGTATCAATCCCCAAACTAATCCCCACAGGCCTGTATCAATCCCCATACTAATCCCCACAGCCCTGTATCAATCTCCAAACTAATCCCCACTACCCAGTATTAATCCCCAAACTAATCCCCACAGCCCTGTATCAATCCCCAAACTAATCCCCACTACCCAGTATTAATCCCCAAACTAATCCCCACAGCCCTGTATCAATCCCCAAACTAATCCCCACAGGCCTGTATCAATCCCCATACTAATCCCCACAGCCCTGTATCAATCTCCAAACTAATCCCCACTACCCAGTATTAATCCCCAAACTAATCCCCACAGCCCTGTATCAATCCCCAAACTAATCCCCACTACCCAGTATTAATCCCCAAACTAATCCCCACAGCTCAGTATCAATCACTAAACTAATCCCCACAGCCCTGTATCAATCCCCAAACTAATCCCCATGCACCAGTATCAATCCCCAAAAGAATCCCCACTGCCCTGAATCAATCCCCAAACTATTCCCCACAGCCCTGTATCAATCCCCAAACTAATCCCAACAGCCCTGTATCAATCCCCAGACTAATCCCTACTGCCCTGTATCAATCCCCAAACTAATCCCCACTGCCCTCTTTCAATCTCTAGACTAATCCCCACAGCACTGTATCAATCACCAAACTAATCCCCACTACCCAGTATTAATCCCCAAACTAATACCCACAGCCCTGTATCAATCCCCAAACTAATCCCCACAGGCCTGTATCAATCCCCATACTAATCCCCACAGCCCTGTATCAATCTCCAAACTAATCCCCACTACCCAGTATTAATCCCCAAACTAATCCCCACAGCCCTGTATCAATCCCCAAACTAATCCCCACTACCCAGTATTAATCCCCAAACTAATCCCCACAGCTCAGTATCAATCACTAAACTAATCCCCACAGCCCGGTATCAATCCCCAAACTAATCCCCACTGCCCTGCAGCAATCCACAAACTAATTCCTACAGCCCTGTATCAATCTCCAAACTAATCCCCACAGTCCAGTATCAATCCCCATACTAATCCCCACAGCCCTGTATCAATCTCCAAACTAATCCCCACTACCCAGTATTAATCCCCAAACTATTCCCCACAGCTCAGTATCAATCACTAAACTAATCCCCACAGCCCGGTATCAATCCCCAAACTAATCCCCACTGCCCTGCAGCAATCCACAAACTAATTCCTACAGCCCTGTATCAATCTCCAAACTAATCCCCACAGTCCAGTATCAATCCCCAAACTAATCCCCACAGCCCAGTATCAATCACCAAACTAATCCCCACAGCCCAGAATCAATACCCAAACTAATCCAAATGCACCAGTATCAATCTCCAAACTAATCTCCATGCACCAGTATCAATCCCCGAATCAATCCCCACAGCCTGGTATCAATTCCCAGACTAATCCCCACTGCCCTGTATCAATCCCCAAACTAATCCCCACAGTCCTGTATCAATCCCCAAACTATTCCCCACAGCCCTGTATCAATCCCCAGTCTAATCTGCACAGCCCTGTATCAATCCCCAAACTAATTGCCATAGCCAGGTATAAATCCCCAAACTAATCCCCACTACTCTGTATCAATCCCCAAACTAATCCCCACAGCCCAGTATCAATCCCGAAATGAATCCCCATAGCCCTGTATCAATCTCCAAACTAATCCCCACTACTCTGTATCAATCCCCAAACTAATCCCCACAGCCCAGTATCAATCCCGAAATGAATCCCCATAGCCCTGTATCAATCTCCAAACTAATCTCCCTGCCCTGAATCAATCCCCAAACTATTCCCCACAGCCCTGTATCAATCCCCAAACTAATCCCCACTGCCCTGTATCAATCCCCAAACTAATCCCCACAGCCCTGTATCAATCCGCAAACTATTCCCCACAGCCCTGTATCAATCCCCAAACTAATCCCCACAGCCCTGTATCAATCCCCAAACTAATCCCCACAGCCCTGTATCAATCCCCAAACTAATCCCCGCAGCCCTGTATCAATCCCCAAACTAATCCCTATGCACCTGTATCAATCCCCAAACTAATCCCCATGCACCAGTATCAATCCCCAAACTAATCCCCACTGCCCTGAATCAATCCCCAAACTAATCCCCACAGCCCTGTATCAATCCCCAAACTAATCCCCATGCACCAGTATCAATCCCCAAACTAATCCCAACAGCCATGTATCAATCCCCAAATTAATCGCCATGCACCAGTATTAATCACCAAACTAATCCCCACTGCCCTGAATCAATCCCCAAACTATTCCCCACAGCCCTGTATCAATGCACAAACTAATCCCAACAGCCCTGTATCAATCCTCAAACTATTCCCCACAGCCCTGTATCAATGCCTAAACTAATCCCAACAGCCCTGTATCAATCCCAGGACTAATCTGCACAGCCCTGTATCAATCCCCAAACTAATCCCCACTGCCCTCTATCAATCCCCAAACTAATTGCCATAGCCAGGTATAAATCCCCAAACTAATCCCCACTACCCTGTATCAATCCCCAAACTAATCCCCACAGCCCTGTATCAATCCCGAAATGAATCCGCACTGCCCTGTATCAATCTCCAAACTAATCCCCACAGCTCAGTATCTATCCCCAAACTAATCTCCATGCACCAGTATCAATCCCCGAATCAATCCGCAGAGCCTGGTAACAATTCCCAGACTAATCCCCACTGCCCTGTATCAATCCCCAAACTATTCCCCACAGCCCTGTATCAATCCCCAGACTAATCTGTACAGCCCTGTATCAATCCCCAAACTAATTGCCATAGCCAGGTATAAATCCCCAAACTAATCCCCACTACTCTGTATCAATCCCCAAACTAATCCCCACGGCCCTGTATCAATCCCCAAACTAATCCCCACTGCCCTGTATCAATCGCCAAACTAATCCCCACAGCCCTGTCTCAATCCCCAAAATAATCCCCCTGCACCAGTATCAATCCCCAAACTAATCCCAACAGCCCTATATCAATCCCCAAATTAATCCCCATGCACCAGTATTAATCCCCAAACTAATCCCAACAGCCCTGTATCAATCCCAGGACTAATCTGCACAGCCCTGTATCAATCCCCAAACTAATCCCCACTGCCCTGTATCAATCCCCAAACTAATCCCCACTACCCTGTATCAATCCCCAAACTAATCCCCACGGCCCTGTATCAATCCCCAAACTAATCCCCACTACCCTGTATCAATCTCCAAACTAATCCCCAAATCCCTGTATCAATCCCCAAACTAATCCCCATGCACCAGTATCAATCCCCAAACTAATCCCCACTGCCCTGTATCAATCCGCAAACTATTCCCCACAGCCCTGTATCAATCCCCAAACTAATCCCTATGCACCTGTATCAATCCCCAAACTAATCCCCATGCACCAGTATCAATCCCCAAACTAATCCCCACTGCCCTGAATCAATCCCCAAACTAATCCCCACAGCCCTGTATCAATCCGCAAACTAATCCCCATGCACCAGTATCAATCCCCAAACTAATCCCAACAGCCCTGTATCAATCCCCAAATTAATCCCCATGCACCAGTATTAATCACCAAACTAATCCCCACTGCCCTGAATCAATCCCCAAACTATTCCCCACAGCCCTGTATCAATGCCTAAACTAATCCCAACAGCCCTGTATCAATCCCAGGACTAATCTGCACAGCCCTGTATCAATCCCCAAACTAATCCCCACTGCCCTCTATCAATCCCCAAACTAATTGCCATAGCCAGGTATAAATCCCCAAACTAATCCCCACTACCCTGTATCAATCCCCAAACTAATCCCCACAGCCCTGTATCAATCCCGAAATGAATCCCCACTGCCCTGTATCAATCTCCAAACTAATCCCACAGCTCAGTATCTATCCCCAAACTAATCTCCATGCACCAGTATCAATCCCCGAATCAATCCGCAGAGCCTGGTAACAATTCCCAGACTAATCCCCACTACTCTGTATCAATCCCCAAACTAATCCCCACGGCCCTGTATCAATCCCCAAACTAATCCCCACTGCCCTGTATCAATCCCCAAACTAATCCCCACAGCCCTGTCTCAATCCCCAAAATAATCCCCATGCACCAGTATCAATCCCCAAACTAATCCCAACAGCCCTATATCAATCCCCAAATTAATCCCCATGCACCAGTATTAATCCCCAAACTAATCCCAACAGCCCTGTATCAATCCCAGGACTAATCTGCACAGCCCTGTATCAATCCCCAAACTAATCCCCACTACCCTGTATCAATCCCCAAACTAATCCCCTCGGCCCTGTATCAATCCCCAAACTAATCCCCACGGCCCTGTATCAATCCCCAAACTAATCCCCACAGCCCTGTATCAATCCCGAAATGAATCCCCACTGCCCTGTATCAATCTCCAAACTAATCCCCACAGGCCTGTATCAATCCCCATACTAATCCCCACAGCCCAGTATCAATCCCTAAACTAATACCCACTGCCCTGCATCAATCCACAAATTAATCCCCACATCCCTGTATCAATCCCCAAACTAATCCCCACGCACCAGTTTCAATCTACAAACTAATCCCCACAGCCCTGTATCAATCCCCAAACTAATCCCCACAGCCCTGTATCAATCCCCAAACTAATCCCTATGCACCAGTATCAATCCCCAAACCATTCCCCACAGCCCAGTATCAATCCCCAAACTAATCCCCACAGCCGAGTATCAATCCCCAAACTAATCCCCACAGCCCAGAATCAATATCCAAACTAATCCCCACAGCCCTGTATCAGTCACCAAAACTAATCCCTACAGCCCAGTATCAATCCCGAAATTAATCCCCACTGCCCAGTATCAATTCCCAGACTAATCCTCACTGCCCAGTATCAATGCCGAAACTAATCCCCACAGCCCAGTTTCAATCCCCAAACTAATCACCACAGCCCTGTCTCAATCCCCAAACTAATCCCCACAGCCCTGTCTCAATCCCCAAACTAATCCCCACAGCCCTGTCTCAATCCCCAAACTAATCCCCACTGCCCTGTATCAATCCACAAACTAATCCCCATGCACCTGTATCAATCCCCAAACTAATCCCCACAGCCCAGTATCAATCCCCAAATCTAATTCCTACAGCCCAGTATCAATCCCGAAATTAATCCCCACTGCCCTGTATCAATGCCCATACTAATCCCCACTGCCCTGAATCAATCCCCAAACTATTCCCCACAGCCCTGTATCAATGCCTAAACTAATCCCAACAGCCCTGTATCAATCCCCAAATCTAATCCCTACAGCCCAGTATCAATCCCCATACTAATCCCCACAGCCCTGTATCAATCCCCAGACTAATCTGCACAGCCCTGTATCAATCCACAAAATAATCCCCACAGCCCTGTATCAATCCCCATACTAATCCCCACAGGCCAGAATCAATCCCCAAACTATTCCCCACAGCCCTGTATCAATCCCCAGACTAATCTGCACAGCCCTGTATCAATCCCCAAACTAATTGCCATAGCCAGGTATAAATCCCCAAACTAATCCCCACTACTCTGTATCAATCCCCAAACTAATCCCCACGGCCGTGTATCAATCCCCAAACTCATCCCCACTGCCCTGTCTCAATCCCCAAACTAATCCCCATGCACCAGTATCAATCCCCAAACTAATCCCAACAGCCCTATATCAATCCCCAAATTAATCCCCATGCACCAGTATTAATCCCCAAACTAATCCCAACAGCCCTGTATCAATCCCAGGACTAATCTGCACAGCCCTGTATCAATACCCAAACTAATCCCCACGGCCCTGTATCAATCCCCAAACTAATCCCCACTACCCTGTATCAATCCCCAAACTAATCCCCACGGCCCTGTATCAATCCCCAAACTAATCCACACAGCCCTGTATCAATCCCGAAATGAATCCCCACTGCCCTGTATCAATCTCCAAACTAATCCCCACGGCCCTGTATCAATCCCCAAACTAATCCCCACGGCCCTGTATCAATCCCCAAACTAATCCCCACAGCCCTGTATCAATCCCGAAATGAATCCCCACTGCCCTGTATCAATCTCCAAACTAATCCCCACAGGCCTGTATCAATCCCCATACTAATCCCCACAGCCCAGTATCAACCCCTAAACTAATACCCACTGCCCTGCATCAATCCACAAACTAATCCCCAGAGGCCTGTATCAATCCCCATACTAATCCCCACAGCCCAGTATCAACCCCTAAACTAATACCCACTGCCCTGCATCAATCTACAAACTAATCCCCACAGCCCTGTATCAATCCCCAAACTAATCCCCATGCACCAGTATCAATCCCCAAACCATTCCCAACAGCCCTAGATCAATCCCCAAACTAATCCCCACAGCCGAGTATCAATCCTCAAACTAATCCCCACAGCCCAGTATCAATCCCCAAACTAATCCTCACAGCCCTGTATCAATCACCAAAACTAATCCCTACAGCCCAGTATCAATCCCCAAAACTAATCCCTACAGCCCACTATCAATCCCGAAATTAATCCCCAGTGCCCAGTATCAATTCCCAGACTAATCCTCACTGCCGTGTATCAATGCCGAAACTAATCCCCACAGCCCAGTTTCAATCCCCAAACTAATCCCCACAGCCCAGTATCAATCCCCAGACTAATCCCCACTGCCCAGTATCAATCCCCAGACTAATCCCCACTGCCCTGTATCAATCCACAAACTAATCCCCATGCACCTGTATCAATCCCCAAACTAATCCCCACAGCCCGGTATCAATCCCCAAATCTAATTCCTACAGCCCAGTATCAATCCCGAAATTAATCCCCACTGCCCTGTATCAATGCCCAAGCTTAGCTCCACAGCCCTGTGTCAATCCCCAAACTAATCCCCACAGCCCTGGATCAATTCCCATATTAATCCACAGTACCCTGTATCAATCATTAAACTAATCCCTTCAGCCCAGTATCAATCCCCAAATCTAATCCCTACAGCGCAGTATCAATCCCCAAACTAATCTCCACAGCCCTGTATCAATCCCCAGACTAATCTGCACAGTCCTGTCTCAATCCCCAAACTAATCCCCATGCACCAGTATCAATCCCCAAACTAATCCCCACTGCCCTGTATCAATCCCCAAACTATTCCCCACAGCCCTGTATCAATGCCCAAACTAATCCCAACAGCCCTGTATCAATCCCAGGACTAATCTGCACAGCCCTGTATCAATCCCCAAACTAATCCCCACTACCCTGTATCAATCCCCAAACTAATCCCCACAGCCCTGTATCAATCCCGAAATGAATCCCCACTGCCCTGTATCAATCTCCAAACTAATCCCCACAGGCCTGTATCAATCCCCATACTAATCCCCACAGCCCAGTATCAATCCCTAAACTAATACCCACTGCCCTGCATCAATCCACAAACTAATCCCCACATCCCTGTATCAATCCCCAAACTAATCCCCATGCACCAGTTTCAATCTACAAACTAATCCCCACAGCCCTGTATCAATCCCCAAACTAATCCCCATGCACCAGTATCAATCCCCAAACCATTCCCCACAGCCCTAGATCAATCCCCAAACTAATCCCCACAGCCGAGTCTCAATCCACAAAACTAATCCCTACAGCCCAGTATCAATCCCGAAATTAATCCCCACTGCCCAGTATCAATTCCCAGACTAATCCTCACTGCCCTGTATCAATCCCCAAACTAATCCCCACAGACCTGTCTCAATCCCCAAACTAATCACCACAGCCCAGTATCAATCCCCAGACTAATCCCCACAGCCCAGTATCAATCCCCAGACTAATCCCCACTGCCCTGTACCAATCCCCAAACTAATCCCCATGCACCTGTATCAATCCCCAAACTAATCCCCACAGCGCTGTATCAATCCCCAAACTAATCTCCACAGGCCTGTATCAATCCCCAGACTAATCCCCACAGCCCGGTATCAATCCACAAACTAATCCCCACTGCCCTGCGTCAATCCCCAAACTAATTGCCCGAGCCAGGTATAAATCCCCAAACTAATCCCCACAGCCCAGTATCAATCCCGAAATTAATCCCCACTGCCCTGTATCAATGCCCAAGCTTAGCTCCACAGCCCTGTGTCAATCCCCAAACTAATCCCCACAGCCCTGTATCAATTCCCATACTAATCCACAGTACCCTGTATCAATCGTTAAACTAATCCCTTCAGCCCTGTATCAATCCCCAAATCTAATTCCTACAGCCCAGGATCAATCCCCAAATCTAATCCCTACAGCGCAGTATCAATCCCCAAACTAATCTCCACAGCCCTGTATCAATCCCCAGACTAATCCGCACAGCCCTGTATCAATCCCCATACTAATCCCCACAGGCCAGAATCAATCCCCAAACTAATTTCCACAGCCCGGTATCAATCCCCAAACTAATCCCCACTGCCCTGTATCAATCTCCAAACTAATCCCCACAGCCCAGTATCATTCCCCAAGCTAATCCCCACTGACCTGTACCAATCTCCAAACTAATCCCTACAGCCTTGTGTCATTCCGCAAACTAATCCCCACATCCCAGAATCAATACCCAAACTAATCCCCATGCACCAGTATCAATCCCCAAACTAATCTCCATGCACCAGTATCAATCCCCAAACTAATCCCCACAGCCCTGTATCAATCCCCAAACTAATCCCCACTGCCCGGTATCAATCCACAAACTAATCTACACTGCCCTGTATCAATCTCCAAACTAATCCCCACAGCCCTGTATCAATCCCCAAACTAATCCCCACAGCCAATTATCAATCACCAAACTAATCCCCACAGCCCAGAATCAATACCCAAACTAATCCCCATTCACCAGTATCAATCCCCAAACTAATCTCCATGCACCAGTATCAATCCCCGAATCAATCCCCACAGCCTGGTATCAATTCCCAGACTAATCCCCACTGCCCTGTATCAATCCCCAAACTGATCCCCACAGTCCTGTATCAATCCCCAAACTATTCCCCACAGCCCTGTATCAATCCCCAGACTAATCTGCACAGCCCTGTATCAATCCCCAAACTAATTGCCATAGCCAGGTATAAATCCCCAAACTAATCCCCACTACTCTGTATCAATCCCCAAACTAATCCCCACAGTCCAGTATCAATCCCGAAATGAATCCCCATAGCCCTGTATCAATCTCCAAACTAATCCCCACTGCCCTGAATCAATCCCCAAACTATTCCCCACAGCCCTGTATCAATCCCCAAACTAATCCCCATGCACCAGTATCAATCCCCAAACTAATCCCAACAGACCTATATCAATCCCCAAATTAATCCCCATGCACCAGTATTAATCCCCAAACTAATCCCCACAGCCCTGAATCAATCCCCAAACTATTCCCCACAGCCCTGTATCAATGCCCAAACTAATCCCAACAGCCCTGTATCAATTCCAGGACTAATCTGCACAGCCCTGTATCAATCCCCAAACTAAACCCCACTGCCCTGTATCAATCCCCAAACTAATCCCCACTACCCTGTATCAATCCCCAAACTAATCCCCACAGCCCTGTATCAATCCCGAAATGAATCCCCACTGCCCTGTATCAATCTCCAAACTAATCCCCACAGCTCAGTATCAATACCCAAACTAATCCCCACTGCCCTCTTTCAATCTCCAGACTAATCCCCACAGCACTGTATCAATCCCCAAACTAATCCCCACAACCCTGTATCAATCCCCAAACTAATCCCCACAGTCCTGTATCAATCCCCAAACTAATCCCCACTGCCCTGTATCAATCCCCAAACTAATCCCCACTGCCCAGTATCAATCCCCAAACTAATCTTCACTGCCCTCTTTCAATCTCCAGACTAATCCCCACAGCACTGTATCAATCCCCAAACTGATTCCCACTACCCAGTATTAATCCCCAAACTAATCCCCACAGCGCTGTATCAATCCCCAAACTAATCTCCACAGGCCTTTATCAATCCCCAGACTAATCCCCACAGCCCGGTATCAATCCACAAACTAATCCCCACTGCCCTGCGTCAATCCCCAAACTAATTGCCCTAGCCAGGTATAAATCCCCAAACTAATCCCCACAGCCCTGTATCAATCCCCAAACTAATCCCCACTGCCCTGTATCAATCCCCAAATTAATTGCCATAGCCAGGTATAAATCCCCAAACTAATCCCCACAGTCCTGTATCAATCCCCTGACTAATCCCCACAGCCTGGTATCAATCCACAAACTAATCCACACTGCCCTGTATCAATATCCAAACTAATCCCCACAGCTCAGTATCAATCCCCAAACTAATCCCCACAGCCCTTTATCAGTCTCCAAACTAATCCCCACAGCCGTGTATCAATCCCCAAACTAATCCCCACAGCTCAGTCTAAATCCCCAAACTATTCCCCATGCATTAGTATCAATCCCCAAACTAATCCCCACAGCCCTGTAGCAATTCCCAGACTAATACCCATGCACCTGAATCAATCCCCAAACTAATCCCGATGCACCCGTATCAATCCCCAAACTAATCCCCACAGCCCTGTATCAATCCCCAAACTAATCCCCACAGCCCTGTATCAATCCCCAAACTAATCCCCACAGACCTATATCAATCCCCAAACTAATCCCCACAGCCCTGTATCAATCCCCAAACTAATCCCCACAGACCTATATCAATCCCCAAACTAATCCCCACAGACCTATATCAATCCCCAAACTAATCCCCACAGCCCTGTATCAATCCCCAAACTAAACCCCATGCACCTGTACCAATCCCCAAACTAATCCCCACAGCCCTGTATCAATCCCCAAACTAATCCCCACAGACCTATATCAATCCCCAAACTAATCACCACAGCCCTGTATCAATCCCAAAACTAATCCCCACAGCCCTGTATCAGTCTCGAAACTAATCCCCACAGCCCTGTATCGATCTCCAAACTAATCCCCATGCATGAGTCTCAATCCCCAAACTAATCCCCACGGACCTATATCAATCCCCAAACTAATCCCCACAGCCCTGTATCAATCCCCAAACTAATCCCTACAACCCGGTATCAATCCGCAGACTAATACCCACTGCCCTGTATCAATCTCCAAACTAATCCCCATGCATGAGTCTCAATCCCCAAACTAATCCCCACAGACCTATATCAATCCCCAAACTAATCCCCACAGCCCTGTATCAATCCCCAAACTAATCCCTACAACCCGGTATCAATCCGCAGACTAATACCCACTGCCCAGTATCAATCTCCAAACAAATCCCCATGCACCAGTATCAATCCCCAAACTAATCCCCACAGCCCTGTATCAATCCCCAAACTAATCCCTACAACCCGGTATCAATCCGCAGACTAATACCCATACACCTGAATCAATCCCCAAACTAATCCCGATGCACCCGTATCAATCCCCAAACTAATCCCCACAGCCCGGTATCAATCCCCAAACTAATCCCCATGCACCAGTATCAATCCCCAAACTAATCCCTACAACCCGGTATCAATCCGCAGACTAATCCCCACTGCCCTGTATCAATCTCCAAACTAATCCCCGTGCACCAGTATCTATCCACAAATGAATCCCCACAGCCCTGTATCAATCTCCAAACTATTCCCCATGCACCAGTATCAATCCCCAAACTAATCCCCATGCACCAGTATCAATCCCCAAACTAATCCCCACAGCCCTGTATCAATCCCCAAACTAATCCCCATGCACCAGTATCAATCCCCAAACTAATCCCCATGCACCAGTATCAATCCCCAAACTAATCCCCACAGCACTGTATCAATCCCCAAACTAATCCCCACAGACCTATATCAATCCCCAAACTAATCCCCACAGCCCTGTATCAATCCCCAAACTTATCCCTACAACCCGGTATCAATCCGCAGACTAATACCCACTGCCCAGTATCAATCCCCAAACTAATCCCCATGCACCAGTATCAATCCCCAAACTAATCCCCACAGCCCAGTCTAAATCCCCAAACTATTCCCCATGCATTAGTATCAATCCCCAAACTAATCCCCACTGCCCTGTATCAATCCCCAAACTAATCCCCGTGCACCAGTATCAATCCACAAATGAATCCCCACAGCCCTGTATCAACCCCCAAACTAATCCCCGTGCACCAGTATCAATCCCCAAACTAATCCCCACAGCCCTGTATCAATCCCCAAACTAATCCCTACAACCCGATATCAATCCACAGACTAATCCCCATGCACCAGTATCAATCCCCAAACTAATCCCAACAGACCTATATCAATCCCCAAATTAATCCCCATGCACCAGTATTAATCCCCAAACTAATCCCCACAGCCCTGAATCAATCCCCAAACTATTCCCCACAGCCCTGTATCAATGCCCAAACTAATCCCAACAGCCCTGTATCAATTCCAGGACTAATCTGCACAGCCCTGTATCAATCCCCAAACTAAACCCCACTGCCCTGTATCAATCCCCAAACTAATCCCCACTACCCTGTATCAATCCCCAAACTAATCCCCACAGCCCTGTATCAATCCCGAAATGAATCCCCACTGCCCTGTATCAATCTCCAAACTAATCCCCACAGCTCAGTATCAATACCCAAACTAATCCCCACTGCCCTCTTTCAATCTCCAGACTAATCCCCACAGCACTGTATCAATCCCCAAACTAATCCCCACAACCCTGTATCAATCCCCAAACTAATCCCCACAGTCCTGTATCAATCCCCAAACTAATCCCCACTGCCCTGTATCAATCCCCAAACTAATCCCCACTGCCCAGTATCAATCCCCAAACTAATCTTCACTGCCCTCTTTCAATCTCCAGACTAATCCCCACAGCACTGTATCAATCCCCAAACTGATTCCCACTACCCAGTATTAATCCCCAAACTAATCCCCACAGCGCTGTATCAATCCCCAAACTAATCTCCACAGGCCTTTATCAATCCCCAGACTAATCCCCACAGCCCGGTATCAATCCACAAACTAATCCCCACTGCCCTGCGTCAATCCCCAAACTAATTGCCCTAGCCAGGTATAAATCCCCAAACTAATCCCCACAGCCCTGTATCAATCCCCAAACTAATCCCCACTGCCCTGTATCAATCCCCAAATTAATTGCCATAGCCAGGTATAAATCCCCAAACTAATCCCCACAGTCCTGTATCAATCCCCTGACTAATCCCCACAGCCTGGTATCAATCCACAAACTAATCCACACTGCCCTGTATCAATATCCAAACTAATCCCCACAGCTCAGTATCAATCCCCAAACTAATCCCCACAGCCCTTTATCAGTCTCCAAACTAATCCCCACAGCCGTGTATCAATCCCCAAACTAATCCCCACAGCTCAGTCTAAATCCCCAAACTATTCCCCATGCATTAGTATCAATCCCCAAACTAATCCCCACAGCCCTGTAGCAATTCCCAGACTAATACCCATGCACCTGAATCAATCCCCAAACTAATCCCGATGCACCCGTATCAATCCCCAAACTAATCCCCACAGCCCTGTATCAATCCCCAAACTAATCCCCACAGCCCTGTATCAATCCCCAAACTAATCCCCACAGACCTATATCAATCCCCAAACTAATCCCCACAGCCCTGTATCAATCCCCAAACTAATCCCCACAGACCTATATCAATCCCCAAACTAATCCCCACAGACCTATATCAATCCCCAAACTAATCCCCACAGCCCTGTATCAATCCCCAAACTAAACCCCATGCACCTGTACCAATCCCCAAACTAATCCCCACAGCCCTGTATCAATCCCCAAACTAATCCCCACAGACCTATATCAATCCCCAAACTAATCACCACAGCCCTGTATCAATCCCAAAACTAATCCCCACAGCCCTGTATCAGTCTCGAAACTAATCCCCACAGCCCTGTATCGATCTCCAAACTAATCCCCATGCATGAGTCTCAATCCCCAAACTAATCCCCACGGACCTATATCAATCCCCAAACTAATCCCCACAGCCCTGTATCAATCCCCAAACTAATCCCTACAACCCGGTATCAATCCGCAGACTAATACCCACTGCCCTGTATCAATCTCCAAACTAATCCCCATGCATGAGTCTCAATCCCCAAACTAATCCCCACAGACCTATATCAATCCCCAAACTAATCCCCACAGCCCTGTATCAATCCCCAAACTAATCCCTACAACCCGGTATCAATCCGCAGACTAATACCCACTGCCCAGTATCAATCTCCAAACAAATCCCCATGCACCAGTATCAATCCCCAAACTAATCCCCACAGCCCTGTATCAATCCCCAAACTAATCCCTACAACCCGGTATCAATCCGCAGACTAATACCCATACACCTGAATCAATCCCCAAACTAATCCCGATGCACCCGTATCAATCCCCAAACTAATCCCCACAGCCCGGTATCAATCCCCAAACTAATCCCCATGCACCAGTATCAATCCCCAAACTAATCCCTACAACCCGGTATCAATCCGCAGACTAATCCCCACTGCCCTGTATCAATCTCCAAACTAATCCCCGTGCACCAGTATCTATCCACAAATGAATCCCCACAGCCCTGTATCAATCTCCAAACTATTCCCCATGCACCAGTATCAATCCCCAAACTAATCCCCATGCACCAGTATCAATCCCCAAACTAATCCCCACAGCCCTGTATCAATCCCCAAACTAATCCCCATGCACCAGTATCAATCCCCAAACTAATCCCCATGCACCAGTATCAATCCCCAAACTAATCCCCACAGCACTGTATCAATCCCCAAACTAATCCCCACAGACCTATATCAATCCCCAAACTAATCCCCACAGCCCTGTATCAATCCCCAAACTTATCCCTACAACCCGGTATCAATCCGCAGACTAATACCCACTGCCCAGTATCAATCCCCAAACTAATCCCCATGCACCAGTATCAATCCCCAAACTAATCCCCACAGCCCAGTCTAAATCCCCAAACTATTCCCCATGCATTAGTATCAATCCCCAAACTAATCCCCACTGCCCTGTATCAATCCCCAAACTAATCCCCGTGCACCAGTATCAATCCACAAATGAATCCCCACAGCCCTGTATCAACCCCCAAACTAATCCCCGTGCACCAGTATCAATCCCCAAACTAATCCCCACAGCCCTGTATCAATCCCCAAACTAATCCCTACAACCCGATATCAATCCACAGACTAATCCCCATGCACCAGTATCAATCCCCAAACTAATCCCAACAGACCTATATCAATCCCCAAATTAATCCCCATGCACCAGTATTAATCCCCAAACTAATCCCCACAGCCCTGAATCAATCCCCAAACTATTCCCCACAGCCCTGTATCAATGCCCAAACTAATCCCAACAGCCCTGTATCAATTCCAGGACTAATCTGCACAGCCCTGTATCAATCCCCAAACTAAACCCCACTGCCCTGTATCAATCCCCAAACTAATCCCCACTACCCTGTATCAATCCCCAAACTAATCCCCACAGCCCTGTATCAATCCCGAAATGAATCCCCACTGCCCTGTATCAATCTCCAAACTAATCCCCACAGCTCAGTATCAATACCCAAACTAATCCCCACTGCCCTCTTTCAATCTCCAGACTAATCCCCACAGCACTGTATCAATCCCCAAACTAATCCCCACAACCCTGTATCAATCCCCAAACTAATCCCCACAGTCCTGTATCAATCCCCAAACTAATCCCCACTGCCCTGTATCAATCCCCAAACTAATCCCCACTGCCCAGTATCAATCCCCAAACTAATCTTCACTGCCCTCTTTCAATCTCCAGACTAATCCCCACAGCACTGTATCAATCCCCAAACTGATTCCCACTACCCAGTATTAATCCCCAAACTAATCCCCACAGCGCTGTATCAATCCCCAAACTAATCTCCACAGGCCTTTATCAATCCCCAGACTAATCCCCACAGCCCGGTATCAATCCACAAACTAATCCCCACTGCCCTGCGTCAATCCCCAAACTAATTGCCCTAGCCAGGTATAAATCCCCAAACTAATCCCCACAGCCCTGTATCAATCCCCAAACTAATCCCCACTGCCCTGTATCAATCCCCAAATTAATTGCCATAGCCAGGTATAAATCCCCAAACTAATCCCCACAGTCCTGTATCAATCCCCTGACTAATCCCCACAGCCTGGTATCAATCCACAAACTAATCCACACTGCCCTGTATCAATATCCAAACTAATCCCCACAGCTCAGTATCAATCCCCAAACTAATCCCCACAGCCCTTTATCAGTCTCCAAACTAATCCCCACAGCCGTGTATCAATCCCCAAACTAATCCCCACAGCTCAGTCTAAATCCCCAAACTATTCCCCATGCATTAGTATCAATCCCCAAACTAATCCCCACAGCCCTGTAGCAATTCCCAGACTAATACCCATGCACCTGAATCAATCCCCAAACTAATCCCGATGCACCCGTATCAATCCCCAAACTAATCCCCACAGCCCTGTATCAATCCCCAAACTAATCCCCACAGCCCTGTATCAATCCCCAAACTAATCCCCACAGACCTATATCAATCCCCAAACTAATCCCCACAGCCCTGTATCAATCCCCAAACTAATCCCCACAGACCTATATCAATCCCCAAACTAATCCCCACAGACCTATATCAATCCCCAAACTAATCCCCACAGCCCTGTATCAATCCCCAAACTAAACCCCATGCACCTGTACCAATCCCCAAACTAATCCCCACAGCCCTGTATCAATCCCCAAACTAATCCCCACAGACCTATATCAATCCCCAAACTAATCACCACAGCCCTGTATCAATCCCAAAACTAATCCCCACAGCCCTGTATCAGTCTCGAAACTAATCCCCACAGCCCTGTATCGATCTCCAAACTAATCCCCATGCATGAGTCTCAATCCCCAAACTAATCCCCACGGACCTATATCAATCCCCAAACTAATCCCCACAGCCCTGTATCAATCCCCAAACTAATCCCTACAACCCGGTATCAATCCGCAGACTAATACCCACTGCCCTGTATCAATCTCCAAACTAATCCCCATGCATGAGTCTCAATCCCCAAACTAATCCCCACAGACCTATATCAATCCCCAAACTAATCCCCACAGCCCTGTATCAATCCCCAAACTAATCCCTACAACCCGGTATCAATCCGCAGACTAATACCCACTGCCCAGTATCAATCTCCAAACAAATCCCCATGCACCAGTATCAATCCCCAAACTAATCCCCACAGCCCTGTATCAATCCCCAAACTAATCCCTACAACCCGGTATCAATCCGCAGACTAATACCCATACACCTGAATCAATCCCCAAACTAATCCCGATGCACCCGTATCAATCCCCAAACTAATCCCCACAGCCCGGTATCAATCCCCAAACTAATCCCCATGCACCAGTATCAATCCCCAAACTAATCCCTACAACCCGGTATCAATCCGCAGACTAATCCCCACTGCCCTGTATCAATCTCCAAACTAATCCCCGTGCACCAGTATCTATCCACAAATGAATCCCCACAGCCCTGTATCAATCTCCAAACTATTCCCCATGCACCAGTATCAATCCCCAAACTAATCCCCATGCACCAGTATCAATCCCCAAACTAATCCCCACAGCCCTGTATCAATCCCCAAACTAATCCCCATGCACCAGTATCAATCCCCAAACTAATCCCCATGCACCAGTATCAATCCCCAAACTAATCCCCACAGCACTGTATCAATCCCCAAACTAATCCCCACAGACCTATATCAATCCCCAAACTAATCCCCACAGCCCTGTATCAATCCCCAAACTTATCCCTACAACCCGGTATCAATCCGCAGACTAATACCCACTGCCCAGTATCAATCCCCAAACTAATCCCCATGCACCAGTATCAATCCCCAAACTAATCCCCACAGCCCAGTCTAAATCCCCAAACTATTCCCCATGCATTAGTATCAATCCCCAAACTAATCCCCACTGCCCTGTATCAATCCCCAAACTAATCCCCGTGCACCAGTATCAATCCACAAATGAATCCCCACAGCCCTGTATCAACCCCCAAACTAATCCCCGTGCACCAGTATCAATCCCCAAACTAATCCCCACAGCCCTGTATCAATCCCCAAACTAATCCCTACAACCCGATATCAATCCACAGACTAATCCCCACTGCCCAGTATCAATCTCCAAACTAATCCCCATGCACCAGTATCAATTCCCAAACTAATCCCCACAGCCCTGTATCAACCCCCAAACTAATCCCCACAGACCTATATCAATCACCAAACTAATCCCCATGCACCTGTACCAATCCCCAAACTAATCCCCACAGACCTGTATCAAACCCCAAACTAATTCCCACAGCCCGGGATCAATCCCCAAACTATTCCCCACAGACCTGCATCAATCCCCAAACTAATCCTACTGCCTTGCTCTCTCTGCATAGTACTGTATCAATCCCCAAACTGTTCCACTGCCCTGCTATCTCTGCATCGTACTGAATCAATATCCAAACTAATCCCACTGCCCTGCTATCTCTGCATCGTACTGAATCAATATCCAAACTAATCCCACTGCCCTGCTATCTCTGCATAGTACTGAATCAATATCCAAACTGTACCCACTGCCCTGCTATCTCTGCATAGTACTGTATCAATCCCCAAACTGTACCCACTGCCCCACTCTCTCTCCCCATAGCCCTGCACCAATCCTAACATAATCCCACTGCCCCACTCTCTCTCCCCATAGCCCTGCACCAATCCTAACATAATCCCACTGCCCCACTCTCTCTCCCCATAGCCCTGCACCAATCCTAACATAATCCCACTGCCCCACTCTCTCTCCCCATAGCCCTGCACCAATCCTAACATAATCCCACTGCCCCACTCTGTCTTCCTTCGCCGGGCTAAGTGTCTTTCCCCTTTCGTTCTCTCTCTGGGAGATGGTCACATAAAGATAAGCAAATTGCAGGTTCGTGAGAGCCTTGTCCCTGGAAGGAAACTTGAGAAGAGGTGGGGGGTGGGGGGGGGGGGGGGGGGGGGGGGGCGGGGGGGGTGGGGGGGAGGGTGGGGGGGGAAGGTGGTGGAAGGGTCTGGAAATAGTGTGTTTTGGCTCTGTTCTGGCATCGGGCTTTATTGTGTCTTGCCCGCAGGACACCTGCAGGACCTTATCAGCTTCTGGTGCGACGGAATCTGGGGAAGATGAACAGTCAGCGAGCCTGTCCTCCCTCTGCCGCCCCCAGAAGGATGCGTACAATGGGAAAGTGTACTCTCTGGCTTCAGCTGCACATAAACATGTCAGCTTCTGCCAAGGTTGCTGTGTTGTGTCAGTAGATAAAGCCAGTTCGCTGAGTGACTGCGGTTACACCCACCCGCAGACTGGACGAGGAATCTCAAACAAGACAGCACCGTGAGAGAGCCGTTTACATGAGACCCTCAGGTCCTGTCGCATTGTAATCTGCAATATTTTCTCTTGTGTGTGTTTTTGTGCGGGTGTGTGTTTGAACGTTTATCTGTCGCGTGAGAGTTATCAGTGACCTTGTCAAAATATTTCGTCAACGGGACGGGCATTTCAATCAACATGCTATCGCCGTTCATCTCGCTGTTCATCCTGACCACCTGGAGTCCTCTGAAGTTCTGCCACTTGCTCCCGGTCTCAGAAGGGAGCTCGCTCAGCAGGTAAACAGTCTCAAACTACCCCTCGCTTACTGTCTGCCCAGGGAAAAGCAGCTCCTGGTGCAGGGGTACCCTGAGTCTGCACAGCATCACTGGGTTGCCTGGTCTTCGCAGTGAACCTGATTTATCTCCCCCACCCCAATTCCGGTTAACCTTCCCTCTCTGCTCTTGCTTCGCTCTTACACCTGTCTGTTTGCGCGTCTGTTTGACAGGCTCCACTTCCAGGTGCCCATTTGCCCAGTCCGCCCCGGGATTCACTGTTCCAGGTTTGTCTGATGCAGAGATCACTCAGCTCTGGGCTGCTCACCGGAGAGAGAGGGTACAGATGGCACCAGGTCATCTGTCCTCATTGCCGGTTTCCCGGACTCTCTGCCACATCCCAACCGGATCCATGATAGTATCCTATTCCGGACACACACACCCTCACCCATCCACCTGTATACACCCACTCATCCACCTGTATACACACACACACCCATCCACCTGTATATACACACCCACCCATCCACCTGTATATACACCCTCACCCATCCACCTGTATACACACACACACACACACACACACACCCATCCACCTCTATACACACACACCCATCCACCTGTATACACCCACTCATCCACCTGTATATCCACACACACATCCACCTGTATACATACTCACACTCCCATCCACCTGTACACACACACGTATATACACACACACATCCACCTGTATACACACACACATCCACCTGTATATACAGACACACACACCATTGATCTGAATATACACACACACTCATCCACCTGTATACATACACACACCCATCCACCTGTATACATACTCACACCCAACCATCCACCTGTATGTACACACACACATCCACCTGTATACATACACACACTCCCATCCACCTCTATACATACACACATGCTCACCCGCCCATCCACCTGTATATACACACACACACATCCACCTGTATACACATACACCCATCCACCTGTATACACATACACCCATCCACCTGTATACACATACACATCCACCTGTATACATACACACACACCCATCCACCTGTATATATACACACACATCCACTTGTATATATAGACACACCCACCCATCCACCTGTATATACACACACACACCCATTGACCTGTATACACATACACCCATCCACCTGTATACACACACACACCCATCCACCTGTATACACACACACCCATCCACCTGTATACACACACACACCCATCCACCTGTATACACACACACATGCATCCACCTGTACACACACACACCCATCCACCTGTATATATTCACCCATTCACCTGTATACATATACACACCAATCAACCTGTATATACACACACACACATCCACCTGTATACACATACCCACCCATCCACCTGTATATACACAAACATGCATCCACCTGTACACACACACACCCATCCACCTATATATACTCACCCATTCACTGTATACATATACACACACCCATCAACCTGTATATACACACACACCCATCCACCTGTATACATACACACACACTCACCCTCCCATCCACCTGTATACATACACACACTCACCCATCCACCTGCATATACACACCCATCCACCTGTATACATACAGACACACCCATCCAACTGTATACACACACACACATCCACCCGTATATACAGACACACACACCCACAGACCTGTATATCAACATACACTCATCCACCTGTATACACACCCACCCATCCACCTGTATACACACACACCTATCCACCTGTATACACACACACACCCATCCACCTGTATACACACACACACCCATCCACCTGTATACACACATACCCATCCACCTGTATACACACCCACCCATCCACCTGTATATACACACACACACCCATCCACCTGTATATATACACACACACCCATCCACCTGTATACACACCCCACCCACCCATCCACCTGTACACACACACCCATCCACCTGTATACACACACACCCATCCACCTGTATACCAACACACACACACCTGTATACGCACACATCCACCTGTATACACACCCACACACACCCATCCACCTGTATACACCCACCCATCCACCTGTATATACACACACCCATCCACCTGTATACACACACATGCACCCACCCATCCAACTGTATACACACACCCATCCACCTGTATACACACACACCCATCCACCTGTATACACACACACCCATCTCCCTGTATACACACACATCCACCTGTATACACACACATCCACCTGTATACACACACATCCACCTGTATACACACACCCATCCACCTGTATACACCCACCCACCCATCCACCTGTATATACACACACCCATCCACCTGTATACAAACACATGCACCCACCCATCCAACTGTATACACACACACCCATCCATCTGTATACACACATACATCTACCCATCCACCTGTATACACACCCACCCACCCATGCATCCACCTGTATACACACTCACCCACCCTCCATCTGTATACACACACACACACCCATCCACCTGTATACATACGCACACCCACCCATCCACCTATATACACACACACACGCACACATCCACCTGTATACATACACACACACCCATCCACCTGTATATACACACCCATCCATCTGTATACACACACACACACCCATCGACCTAGATACACACGCACATCCACCTATACACAAACACACACACACCCATCCACCTGTATACATACACACACACTTTCATCCACCTGTATACACACACACCCATCCACCTGTATACACACACATACCCATCCACCTGTATACATACGCACACCCACCCATCCACCTATATACACACACTCACACATCCACCTGTATACATACACACAGACCCATCCACCTGTATACACACACCCATCCACCTGTATACACACACCCATCCACCTGTATACACACACACACATCGACCTAGATACACACACACATCCACCTGGATACACACACACATCCACCTGTATACACAAACACACACACACACACATCCACCTGTATACATGCACACACAACTTCATCCACCTGTATACACACACACCCATCCACCTGTATACACACACATACCCATCCACCTGTATACATACACACACACACCCACCCATCCACCTGTATACACACACACCCATCCACCCGTATACTCACACACACATCCACCTGTATACACACACACACACATCCACCTGTATACACACACCCACCCATCCACCTAGATACACACACACATCCACCTGTATACACAAACACACACACACCCATCCATCTGTATACACACAAACACACACACACCCATCCACCTGTATACATACACACACACACCCATCCACCTGTATACATACACACACCCACCCACCCATCCACCTGTATACACACACACCCATCCACCCATCCACCTGTATACTCACACACACATCCACCTGTATACACAAACACACACACACACATCCACCTGTATACATATACACACACCTTCATCCACCTGTATACACACACACCCATCCACCTGTATACACACACATACCCATCCACCTGTATACATACACACACACACCCACCCATCCACCTGTATACACACACACCCATCCACCTGTATACTCACACACACATCCACCTGTATACACACACACACACACACACCCATCCACCTGTATACACACACCCACCCATCCACCTAGATACACACACACATCCATCTGTATACACAAACACACACACACATCCACCTGTATACACACAAACACACACACCCACCCATCCACCTGTATACATACACACACACACACCCATCCACTTGTATACACACCCACCCACACACCCATCCACCTGTATACATACACACACACATCCATCTGTATATACACACACCCACCCATCCATCTAGATACACACACACCCACCCATCCACCTGTATACACAAACACACCCATCCATCTGTATACATACACACACCCACATCCACCTGTATGCAAATACACACAAATGCACACTCATAAACACACACACCCGTACACCCATATACAGACCCACACATACACATTCACCTATATACACACACACACCTATACATCCATACACACACACATCCACCTATACACACACACACGCACACAGCCATACACCCATATATACCCACACACACATCCACCTATACACATACATATCCACACACTTCCACCTATACACACACAGCCATGCGCCCAAATACACGCCCATATACACATACCCCTATACCCTCACACACCCATATACCTATATACAGACCCCCCCCACACACATATCCACCTATACACCCACAAGCCCATACACCCATATATAGACCCACACACACACATCCACCTGTACACACAGGCCCATGCGGCTATACACACACACATCCATCTATACATACACACCCATACACAGACCCACACACACATCCACCTGTACATATACACACCCAAACACAGACCCACACACACATACACACCCATACACAGACACACACACCCATACTCCCTTATACAAACCCAGACACATACACCTATATACATACCATCCATATACAGACCCACACACACACATCCACCGAAACACACACACCCATACACCCATATACAGACCCCCCCACACACACATCCACCTATGCACACACACCCATACACTATTATACAAACCCACACAAATACACCTATACACACCCACACGCTCACAAACAGAAAACACACATAGACACACACATACATCTACACATGCTCACATATATAGTCATCCCACACTATCACAGACAGTCACATGCAACCACGCACTCTCTCCCACACCCACTGTCATCTATGTACACATCCACAGTCTCTCCCATACCTGCAAACACACTTAAATAGCTAATTACATATGTACACACACTCACCCAAACTCACTCTCATCTGTTACCCACAGCCAATCTCATCACCCAACACACATGCCCACAGACTCACTCACACCCTTATTATATACACGCCCTTATTCTCACTCAAACACGCACACATCCCCACACACACACCCCTCCAACACACAGACACACTCCCTCCCTTTCCCTCACCATCAACTGCAATCTGTGCCACATTCCCTCCAACATCCACAATCAAAACAGCACAGTCACCTGCACTCACAAACTCGGTCTCACCCTAAGCCTCATGCCAACTCCTGCCTGCTCCCACACCAACACCCCTCGCCCACTCACTGACTCTCACCCACACCCTCGCTCTCTCCCTCAGCCCCCCTCTCACCCACAACCATTCTCTTTCAATTACACCCACCCCCAACGATTCTCTCATTCTCACATGCAAACTCATCGTCTCGCTGTCACCCACTTTCCTGTCCGTGCCCTCACTCGAACCCACCATCAATACGCTCCCTCTCCCAGAACCACATCCAAATTCTGATCTCTCACACACACTTACACTGACACCCACAACACACACTCGCCCACACCCACTGCCTCATTCATAAACACACCGTCAGTCACACTCTCCCACACCCACTGCCTCATTCATAATCACACCGTCAGTCACACTCACCCACACCCACTGCCTCATTCATAATCACACCGTCAGTCACACTCTCCCACACCCACTGCCTCATTCATAAACACACCGTCAGTCACACTCTCCCACACCCACTGCCTCATTCATAAACACACCGTCAGTCACACTCTCCCACACCCACTGCCTCATTCATAATCACACCGTCAGTCACACTATCCCACACCCACTGCCTCATTCATAAACACACCGTCAGTCACACTCTCCCACACCCACTGCCTCATTCATAATCACACCGTCAGTCACACTCACCCACACCCACTGCCTCATTCATAAACACACCGTCAGTCACACTCTCCCACACCCACTGCCTCATTCATAAACACACCGTCAGTCACACTCTCCCACACCCACTGCCTCATTCATAAACACACCGTCAGTCACACTCTCCCACACCCACTGCCTCATTCATAAACACACCGTCAGTCACACTCTCCCACACCCACTGCCTCATTCATAAACACACCGTCAGTCACACTCTCCCACACCCACTGCCTCATTCATAAACACACCGTCAGTCACACTCTCCCACACCCACTGCCTCATTCATAAACACACCGTCAGTCACACTCTCCCACACCCACTGCCTCATTCATATACACACCGTCAGTCACACTCTCCCACACCCACTGCCTCATTCATAAACACACCGTCAGTCACACTCTCCCACTCCCACTGCCTCATTCATAAACACACCGTCAGTCACGCTCTCCTACACCCGCTGCCTCATTCATAAACACACCGTCAGTCACACTCTCCCACACCCACTGCCTCATTCATAAACACACCGTCAGTCACACTCTCTCACACCCACTGCCTCATTCATAAACACACTGACAGTCACACTATCCCACACCCACTGCCTCATTCATAAACACACTGACAGTCACACTATCCCACACCCACTGCCTCATTCATAAACACACCATTAGTCACACTCTCCCACACCCACTGCCTCATTCATAAACACACTGACAGTCACACTATCCCACACCCACTGCCTCATTCATAAATACACCATCAGTCACACTCTCCCACACCCGCTGCCTCATTCATAAACACACCGTCAGTCACACTCACCCACACCCACTGCCTCATTCATAAACACACCGTCTGTCACACTCTCCCACACCCACTGCCTCATTCATAAACACACCGTTAGTCACACTCTCCCACACCCACTGCCTCATTCATAAACACACCGTCAGTCACACTATCCCACACCCACGGTCTCATTCATAATCACACCGTCAGTCACACTCTCCCACACCCACTGCCTCATTCATAAACATACCGTCAGTCACACTCTCCCACACCCACTGCCTCATTCATAATCACACCGTCAGTCACACTCTCCCACACCCACTGCCTCATTCATAATCACACCGTCAGTCACACTCTCCCACACCCACTGCCTCATTCATAAACACACCGTCAGTCACACTCTCCTACACCCGCTGCCTCATTCATAAACACACCGTCTGTCACACTCTCCCACACCCACTGCCTCATTCATAAACACACCGTCAGTCACACTCACCCACACCCACTGCCTCATTCATAAACACACCGTCAGTCACACTCTCCCACACCCACTGCCTCATTCATAAACAAACCGTCAGTCACACTCTCCCACACCCACTGCCTCATTCATAAACACACCGTCAGTCACACTCTCCTACACCCGCTGCCTCATTCATAAACACACCGTCAGTCACACTCTCTCACACCCACTGCCTCATTCATAAACACACCGTCAGTCACACTCTCCCACACCCACTGCCTCATTCATAAACACACCGTCAGTCACACTCTCCCACACCCACTGCCTCATTCATAATCACACCGTCAGTCACACTCACCCACACCCGCTGCCTCATTCATAAACACACCGTCAGTCACACTCTCCCACACCCACTGCCTCATTCATAAACACACCGTCAGTCACACTCTCCCACACCCACAGCCTCATTCATAAACATACCATCAGTCTCACTCTCCCACACCCACTGCCTCATTCATAAACACACCGTCAGTCTCACTCTCCTACGCCCACTGCCTCATTCATAATCACACCGTCAGTCACACTCTCCCACACCCACTGCCTCATTCATAAACACACCGTCAGTCACACTCTCCCACACCCACTGCCTCATTCATAAACACACCGTCAGTCACGCTATCCCACACCCACTGCCTCATTCATAAACACACCGTCAGTCACACTCTCCCACACCCACTGCCTCATTCATAAACACACCGTCAGTCACACTATCCCACACCCACTGCCTCATTCATAAACACACCGTCAGTCACACTCTCCCACACCCACTGCCTCATTCATAAACACACCGTCAGTCACACTATCCCACACCTACTCCCTCATTCATAATCACACCGTCAGTCACACTCTCCCACACCCACTGCCTCATTCATAAACACACCGTCAGTCACACTATCCCACACCCACTGCCTCATTCATAAACACACCGTCAGTCACACTCTCCCACACCCACTGCCTCATTCATAAACACACCGTCAGTCACACTCTCCCACACCCACTGCCTCATTCATAAACACACCGTCAGTCACACTCTCCCACACCCACTGCCTCATTCATAAACACACTGACAGTCACACTATCCCACACCCACTGCCTCATTCATAAACACACTGACAGTCACACTCTCCCACACCCACTGCCTCATTCATAAACACACCGACAGTCACACTATCCCACACCCACTGCCTCATTCATAAACACACCGTCAGTCACACTCTCCCACACCCACTGCCTCATTCATAAACACACCGTCAGTCACACTCTCCCACACCCACTGCCTCATTCATAAACACACCGTCAGTCACACTCTCCCACACCCACTGCCTCATTCATAAACACACCATCAGTCACACTCTCCCACACCCACTGCCTCATTCATAAACATACGTCAGTCACACTTCTCACACCCACTGCCTCATTCATAAACACACCGTCAGTCACACTCTCCCACACCCACTGCCTCATTCATAAACATACGTCAGTCACACTTCTCACACCCACTGCCTCATTCATAAACACACCGTCTGTCACACTCTCCCACACCCACTGCCTTATTCATAAACATACGTCAGTCACACTTCTCACACCCACTGCCTCATTCATAAACACACCGTCTGTCACACTCTCCCACTCCCACTGCCTCATTCATAAACACACCGTCAGTCACACTCTCCCACACCTACTCCCTCATTCATAATCACACCGTCAGTCACACTCTCCCACACCCACTGCCTCATTCATAAACACACAGTCAGTCACACTCTCCCACACCCACTGCCTCATTCATAAACACACAGTCAGTCACACTCTCCCACACCCACTGCCTCATTCATAAACACACCGTCAGTCACACTCTCCCACACCCACTGCCTCATTCATAAACACACTGACAGTCACACTCTCCCACACCCACTGCCTCATTCATAAACACACTGACAGTCACACTCTCCCACACCCACTGCCTCATTCATAATCACACCGTCAGTCACACTCTCCCACACCCACTGCCTCATTCATAAACACACCGTCAGTCACACTCTCCCACACCCACTGCCTCATTCATAAACACACCGTCAGTCACACTCACCCACACCCACTGCCTCATTCATAAACACACCGTCAGTCACACTCTCCTACACCCACTGCCTCATTCATAAACACACCGTCTGTCACACTCTCCCACACCCACTGCCTCATTCATAAACACACCGTCAGTCACACTCTCCTACACCCACTGCCTCATTCATAAACACATCGTCAGTCACACTCTCCCACACCCACTGCCTCATTCATAAACACACCGTCAGTCACACTCTCCCACACCCACTGCCTCATTCATAAACACACCGTCAGTCACACTTCTCACACCCACTGCCTCATTCATAAACACACCGTCAGTCACACTTCTCACACCCACTGCCTCATTCATAAACACACCGTCAGTCACACTCTCCCACACCCACTGCCTCATTCATAAACACACCGTCAGTCACACTCTCCTACACCCACTGCCTCATTCATAAACACACCGTCAGTCTCACTCTCCCACACCCACTGCCTCATTCATAAACACACCGTCAGTCACACTCACCCACATCCACTGCCTCATTCATAAACACACCGTCAGTCACACTCACCCACACCCACTGCCTCATTCATAAACACACCGTCAGTCACACTCTCCCACACCCACTGCCTCATTCATAAACACACCGTCAGTCACACTCTCCTACACCCACTGCCTCATTCATAATCACACCGTCAGTCACACTCTCCCACACCCACTGCCTCATTCATAAACACACCGTCAGTCACACTCTCCCACACCCACTGCCTCATTCATAAACACACCGTCAGTCACACTCACCCACACCCACTGCCTCATTCATAAACACACCGTCAGTCACACTCTCCTACACCCACTGCCTCATTCATAAACACACCGTCTGTCACACTCTCCCACACCCACTGCCTCATTCATAAACACACCGTCAGTCACACTCTCCTACACCCACTGCCTCATTCATAAACACATCGTCAGTCACACTCTCCCACACCCACTGCCTCATTCATAAACACACCGTCAGTCACACTCTCCCACACCCACTGCCTCATTCATAAACACACCGTCAGTCACACTTCTCACACCCACTGCCTCATTCATAAACACACCGTCAGTCACACTTCTCACACCCACTGCCTCATTCATAAACACACCGTCAGTCACACTCTCCCACACCCACTGCCTCATTCATAAACACACCGTCAGTCACACTCTCCTACACCCACTGCCTCATTCATAAACACACCGTCAGTCTCACTCTCCCACACCCACTGCCTCATTCATAAACACACCGTCAGTCACACTCACCCACATCCACTGCCTCATTCATAAACACACCGTCAGTCACACTCACCCACACCCACTGCCTCATTCATAAACACACCGTCAGTCACACTCTCCCACACCCACTGCCTCATTCATAAACACACCGTCAGTCACACTCTCCCACACCCACTGCCTCATTCATAAACACACCGTCAGTCACACTTCTCACACCCACTGCCTCATTCATAAACACACCATCAGTCACACTCTCCCACTCCCACTGCCTCATTCATAAACACACCGTCAGTCACACTCACCCACACCCACTGCCTCATTCATAAACACACCGTCAGTCACACTCTCCCACACCCACTGCCTCATTCATAAACATACGTCAGTCACACTCTCCCACACCCACTGCCTCATTCATAAACACACCGTCAGTCACACTCTCCCACACCCACTGCCTCATTCATAAACACACCGTCAGTCACACTCTCCCACTCCCACTGCCTCATTCATAAACACACCGTCAGTCACACTTCTCACACCCACTGCCTCATTCATAAACACACCGTCAGTCACACTCTCCCACACCCACTGCCTCATTCATAAACATACCTCAGTCACACTTCTCACAACCACTGCCTCATTCATAAACACACCGTCTGTCACACTCTCCCACACCCACTGCCTCATTCATAAACATACCTCAGTCACACTTCTCACACCCACTGCCTCATTCATAAACACACCATCTGTCACACTCTCCTACACCCACTGCCTCATTCATAAACACACCGTCAGTCACGCTCTCCCACACCCACCGCCTCATTCATAAACACACCGTCAGTCACACTCACCCACACCCACTGCCTCATTCATAATCACACCGTCAGTCACACTCACCCACACCCACTGCCTCATTCATAAACACACCGTCAGTCACACTCTCCCACACCCACTGCCTCATTCATAAACACACCGTCAGTCACACTCTCCCACACCTACTGCCTCATTCATAAACACACCGTCAGTCACACTCACCCACACCCACTGCCTCATTCATAAACACACCGTCAGTCACACTCTCCCACACCCACTGCCTCATTCATAAACACACCGTCAGTCACACTCTCCCACACCCACTGCCTCATTCATAAACACACCGTCAGTCACACTCTCCCACACCCACTGCCTCATTCATAAACACACCGTCTGTCACACTCTCCCACACCCACTGCCTCATTCATAAACATACGTCAGTCACACTTCTCACACCCACTGCCTCATTCATAAACACACCGACAGTCACACTCTCCCACACCCACTGCCTCATTCATAAACACACCGTCAGTCACACTCTCCCACACCCACTGCCTCATTCATAATCACACCGTCAGTCACACTCTCCCACACCCACTGCCTCATTCATAAACACACCATCAGTCACACTCTCCCACACCCACTGCCTCATTCATAATCACACCGTCAGTCACACTCTCCCACACCCACTGCCTCATTCATAATCACACCGTCAGTCACACTCTCCTACTCCCACTGCCTCATTCATATACACACTGTCAGTCTCATTTTCTCCCAAATGGTCACTCTCCCAATCCCACTGCCTCATTCATAAACACACCGTCAGTCACACTCTCCTACACCCACTGCCTCATTCATAAACACACCGTCAGTCTCACTCTCCAACACCCACTGCCTCATTCATAAACACACCGTCAGTCACACTCTCCCACACCCACTGCCTCATTCATAAACACACCGTCAGTCACACTCTCCCACACCCACTGCCTCATTCATAAACACACCGTCAGTCACACTTCTCACACCCACTGCCTCATTCATAAACACACCGTCAGTCACACTTCTCACACCCACTGCCTCATTCATAAACACACCGTCAGTCACACTCTCCCACACCCACTGCCTCATTCATAAACACACCGTCAGTCACACTCTCCTACACCCACTGCCTCATTCATAAACACACCGTCAGTCTCACTCTCCCACACCCACTGCCTCATTCATAAACACACCGTCAGTCACACTCACCCACATCCACTGCCTCATTCATAAACACACCGTCAGTCACACTCACCCACACCCACTGCCTCATTCATAAACACACCGTCAGTCACACTCTCCCACACCCACTGCCTCATTCATAAACACACCGTCAGTCACACTCTCCCACACCCACTGCCTCATTCATAAACACACCGTCAGTCACACTCTCCCACACCCACTGCCTCATTCATAAACACACCGTCAGTCACACTCTCCCACACCCACTGCCTCATTCATAAACACACCGTCAGTCACACTCTCCCACACCCACTGCCTCATTCATAAACACACCGTCAGTCACACTCTCCCACACCCACTGCCTCATTCATAAACACACCGTCAGTCACACTCTCCCACACCCACTGCCTCATTCATAATCACACCGTCAGTCACACTTCTCACACCCACTGCCTCATTCATAAACACACCGTCAGTCACACTCTCCCACTCCCACTGCCTCATTCATAAACACACCGTCAGTCACACTCACCCACACCCACTGCCTCATTCATAATCACACCGTCAGTCACACTCTCCCACACCCACTGCCTCATTCATAAACATACGTCAGTCACACTCTCCCACACCCACTGCCTCATTCATAAACACACCGTCAGTCACACTCTCCCACACCCACTGCCTCATTCATAAACACACCGTCAGTCACACTTCTCACACCCACTGCCTCATTCATAAACACACCGTCAGTCACACTCTCCCACACCCACTGCCTCATTCATAAACATACCTCAGTCACACTTCTCACACCCACTGCCTCATTCATAAACACACCGTCTGTCACACTCTCCCACACCCACTGCCTCATTCATAAACATACGTCAGTCACACTTCTCACACCCACTGCCTCATTCATAAACACACCGTCAGTCACACTCTCCCACTCCCACTGCCTCATTCATAAACACACCGTCAGTCACACTCTCCCACACCCACTGCCTCATTCATAAACACACCGTCAGTCACACTCTCCCACACCCACTGCCTCATTCATAAACACACTGTCAGTCACACTCTCCCACTCCCACTGCCTCATTCATAAACACACCGTCAGTCACACTCTCCCACACCCACTGCCTCATTCATAAACACACCGTCAGTCACACTCTCCCACACCTACTCCCTCATTCATAAACACACCGTCAGTCACACTCTCCCACACCTACTCCCTCATTCATAAACACACCGTCAGTCACACTCTCCCACACCTACTCCCTCATTCATAAACACACCGTCAGTCACACTCTCCCACACCTACTCCCTCATTCATAAACACACCGTCAGTCACACTCTCCCACACCCACTGCCTCATTCATAAACACACCGTCAGTCACACTCTCCCACACCTACTCCCTCATTCATAAACACACCGTCTGTCACACTCTCCCACACCCACTGCCTCATTCATAAACATACCTCAGTCACACTTCTCACACCCACTGCCTCATTCATAAACACACCGTCTGTCACACTCTCCTACACCCACTGCCTCATTCATAAACACACCGTCAGTCACGCTCTCCCACACCCACTGCCTCATTCATAAACACACCGTCAGTCACACTCACCCACACCCACTGCCTCATTCATAATCACACCGTCAGTCACACTCACCCACACCCACTGCCTCATTCATAAACACACCGTCTGTCACACTCTCCCACACCCACTGCCTCATTCATAAACATACGTCAGTCACACTTCTCACACCCACTGCCTCATTCATAAACACACTGACAGTCACACTCTCCCACACCCACTGCCTCATTCATAAACACACCGTCAGTCACACTCTCCCACACCCACTGCCTCATTCATAAACACACCGTCAGTCACACTCTCCCACACCCACTGCCTCATTCATAAACATACGTCAGTCACACTTCTCACACCCACTGCCTCATTCATAAACACACTGACAGTCACACTATCCCACACCCACTGCCTCATTCATAAACACACCGTCAGTCACACTCTCCCACACCCACTGCCTCATTCATAAACACACCGTCAGTCACACTCTCCCACACCCACTGCCTCATTCATAAACACACCGTCAGTCACACTCTCCCACACCTACTGCCTCATTCATAAACACACCGTCAGTCACACTCTCCCACACCCACTGCCTCATTCATAAACACACCGTCAGTCACACTCTCCCACACCCACTGCCTCATTCATAAACACACCGTCAGTCACACTCTCCCACACCTACTGCCTCATTCATAAACACACCGTCAGTCACACTCTCCCACACCCACTGCCTCATTCATAAACACACCGTCTGTCACACTCTCCCACACCCACTGCCTCATTCATAAACATACGTCAGTCACACTTCTCACACCCACTGCCTCATTCATAAACACACTGACAGTCACACTCTCCCACACCCACTGCCTCATTCATAAACACACCGTCAGTCACACTCTCCCACACCCACTGCCTCATTCATAAACACACCGTCAGTCACACTCTCCCACACCCACTGCCTCATTCATAAACATACGTCAGTCACACTTCTCACACCCACTGCCTCATTCATAAACACACTGACAGTCACACTATCCCACACCCACTGCCTCATTCATAAACACACCGTCAGTCACACTCTCCCACACCCACTGCCTCATTCATAAACACACCGTCAGTCACACTCTCCCACACCCACTGCCTCATTCATAAACACACCGTCAGTCACACTCTCCCACACCCACTGCCTCATTCATAAACACACTGTCAGTCACACTCTCCCACACCCACTGCCTCATTCATAAACACACCGTCTGTCACACTCTCCCACACCCACTGCCTCATTCATAAACACACTGTCAGTCACACTCTCCCACACCCACTGCCTCATTCATAAACACACCGTCAGTCACACTTCTCACACCCACTGCCTCATTCATAATCACACCGTCAGTCACACTCTCCCACTCCCACTGCCTCATTCATAAACACACCGTCAGTCACACTCTCCCACACCCACTGCCTCATTCATAAACACACCGACAGTCACACTATCCCACACCTACTGCCTCATTCATAAACACACCGACAGTCACACTCACCCACACCCACTGCCTCATTCATAATCACACCGTCAGTCACACTCTCCCACACCCACTGCCTCATTCATAAACACACCATCAGTCACACTCTCCCACACCCACTGCCTCATTCATAATCACACCGTCAGTCACACTCTCCCACTCCCACTGCCTCATTCATATACACACTGTCAGTCTCATTTTCTCCCAAATGGTCAGTCAAATGCAGAGTCTTTCCTGTACCAGCACTTTCACACTTTCCCTCACCCTCTCTCTCACACTCACACCCACACACTGTCACTCAAACACACTCACCCCTTCTCTTACACTCACACCACACAGTCACACTCACACCGTCACTCTCACCCTCTCTCTCACACTCACATCCATGTACTGTCACACACACTCCCTCACTCTCACCCTCTGTCTTACACTCACACCCACACAATGTCACACATACACACTCACCCTCACTAAAACTCACACCCACACACTGTCACACACACAGACACTCACTCTCACCCTCTCTCTCGCACTCGCACCCACACAGTCACACACTCACACACTCACACTCTCACTCTCACCCTCTCTCACACTCACGCCCACGTACTGTCACACTCACATCCTCACTCTCATCCTCTCTCTAACACTCACACCCACATACTGTCACACACACACCCTCACTCCCACCCTCTCTCACACTCACGTACTGTCACCCACACACACTCACTCTCACCCTCTGTCTCACCCTCACACCCACACACTATCATACACACACTCTCACTCTCACCCTCTCTCTAACACTCACACCCACACACTGTCACACACACACCCTCACTCTCACCCTCTCTCTCACACTCACACCCACACACTGTCACACCCACACTCTCACTGTCTCTCTCACACTCACACCCACTCACTGTCACACACACACCCTCACTCTCACCCTCTCTCTCACACTCACACCCTCTCTCTAACACTCACACACTGTCACACACACACACTCACTTACACCCACACACTGTAACACTCACACCCTCACTCTCACCCTCTCTCTTACACTCACACCCACACAGTCACACACACACACTCACTCACACACCCACACACTGTCACACACATACACTCACTTACACTGTCACACTCACGCCCTCACTCTCACCCTCTCTCACACTCACACCCACAGTCACACACACAGACACTCACTCTCATCCTCTCTCTCACACTCACGCCCATGTACTGTCACACTCACACCCTCCCTCTCATCCTCTCTCTAACACTCACACCCATGTACTGTCACACACACACCCTCACTCCCACCCTCTCTCTCACACTCACACCAACGTACTGTCACCCACACTCACTCACTCTCACCCTCTGTCTCACCCTCACACCCACACACTGTCACACACACACCCTCACTCTCACCCTCTCTCTCACACTCACACCCACACACTGTCACACACACACACTCTCACACTCACACCCACACACTGTAACACTCACACCCTCACTCTCACCCTCTCTCTCACACTCATACCCACACACCATCACACACACACACTCACTCTCACACCCACACACTGTCACACACACACACACCCTCACTCTCACCCCTTCTCTCACACTCACACCCACACAGTCACACTCACACCATCACTCTCACCCTCTCTCTTACACTCACACTCACACACTGTCACACACACACACTCACCCTCACCCTCACTCTAACACTCACAACCACTCACTGTCACACACACACACTCACTTTCACCCTCTCTCTCACACTCACACCCACACACTGTCACACTCACACCCTCACTTTCACCCTCTCTCTCACACTCACGCCATGTACTGTCACACTCACACCCTCAGTCTCATCCTCTCTCTAACACTCACACCCACATACTGTCACACACACACACCCTCACTCCCACCCTCTCTCTAACACTCACACCAACGTACTGTCACACACACACCCTCACCCTCTCTCTCCCACTCACACCCACACACTATCATACACACACTCTCACTCTCACCCTCTCTCTCACACTCACACCCACACACTGTCACACACACACTCGCTCTCACCCTCACACCCACACACTGTCACACTCACACCCTCAGTCTCATCCTCTCTCTAACACTCACACCCACATACTGTCACACACACACACCCTCACTCCCACCCTCTGTCTCACACTCACACCCACACACTGTCATACACACTCTCACTCTCACCCTCTCTGTCACACTCACACCCACACACTGTCATACACACACTCTCACACTCACCCTCTGTCTCACACTCACACCCACACACTGTCACACTCACACCCTCCCTCTCATCGTCTCTCTCACACTCACACCCATGTACTGTCACAGTCACACCCTCACTCTCACACTCACACCCACACACTGTCACACTCTCACCCTCACTCTCACCCTGTCTCTCACACTCACACCCACACAGTGTCACACACACACACACACCTCACCCTCTCACTTACACTCGCACCCACATACTGTCACACCCACACACTCACTCTCACCCTCTCTCTCACACTCACACCCACACACTGTCTCACACACACACACACACACACTCACCCTCTGTCTCACACTCACACCCACACACTGTCACACTCTCACCCTGTCTCTCACACTCACACAGTGTCACACACACACACCTCACCCTCTCACTTACACTCGCACCCACATACTGTCACACCCACACACTCACTCTCACCCTCTCTCTCACACTCACACCCACACACTGTCTCACACAAACACACACACACACACTCACCCTCTGTCTCACACTCACACCCACACACTGTCACTCACACACTCACCGTCACCCTCTCTCACACACTGTCTCACACACACACGCTCACCCTCACCACCTCTCTCACACTCACGCCCACACACTGTCACACCCTCACTCTCACCCTCTCTCTCACACTCAAACCCACAAACTGTCACACTCACACCCTAACTCTCACTCTCTCTCTCACACTCACACCCACACACTGTCACACCCTCACTCTCACCCTCTGTCTCACACTCACACCCACACACTGTCACACCCTCACTCTCACCCTCTCTCTCACACTCACACCCACACACTGTCACACACACACACTCACTGTCATAAATACACACACTCTCACACACACACATTCAGTCTCACACTCCCTCTCAGACCCACACACTGTCTCACAGACACACATTCACTATCACCCTCTCACACTCTCTCCCATACCCACACACTCACCCACACCCTCTCCAACACTCTCTCCCATACACACACACTCACCCACACCCTCTCCAACACTCTCTCCCATACACACACACACTCACCCACATCCTCTCCAACACTCTCTCCAATATACACACACTCACCCACACCCTCTCCAACACTCTCTCCCACACACACACACTCACCCACACCCTCTCCAACACTCTCTCCCACACACACTCACCCACACCCTCTCCAACACTCTCTCCCACACACACACACTCACCCACACCCTCTCCAACACAATCTCCCATACACACACACTCACCCACGCCTTCTCCAACACTCTCTCACATACACACACACTCACATGCACCCTCTCCAACACACTCACCCACACACACCCTCTCCAACACTCTCTCCCATACACACACACTCACCCACACCCTCTCCAACACTCTCTCCCATATACACACACTCACCCACACCCTCTCCAACACTCTCTCCCATACACACACACTCACCCACACCCTCTCCAACACTCTCTCCCATATACACACACTCACCCACACCCTCTCCAACACTCTCTCCCATACACACACACCCACCCACACCCTCTCCAACACTCTCTCCCAGTCGCGCGCGCGCACACACACACACACACCCTCACCCTCTCCAACACTCTCTCCCATACACACACACTCACCCACATCCTCTCCAACACTCTCTCCCACACACACACACACCCTCACCCTCTCCAACACTCTCTCCCATATACACACACTCACCCACACCCTCTCCAACACTCTCTCCCATACACACACACACCCACCCACACCCTCTCCAACACTCTCTCCCAGTCGCGCGCGCGCACACACACACACACCCTCACCCTCTCCAACACTCTCTCCCATACACATACACACACACTCACCCTCTCCAACACTCTCTCCCATACACACACACTCACCCACATCCTCTCCAACACTCTCTCCCATACACACCCACCCACACCCTCTCCAACAGTCTCTCACAGCCACACCCACTCAGACTCAACCACACCCACTGCAACACTCTCTCACACACACACACACACTCACACGCACCCTCTCCAACACATTCACCCACACACACACTCACCCACATCCTCTCCAACACTCTCTCCCATACACACACTCACCCACGCCCTCTCCAGCACTCTCTCCCATACACAGAGACTCACCCACACCCTCTCCAGCACTCTCTCCCATACACACACACTCACACACATCCTCTCCAACACACTCACTCACCCACACCCTCTCTGACACTCTCTCCCATACACACACACTCTCCCACACCCTCTCCAACACACACTCGCATAGACACACACTCAACCACACTCTCTCCAACACTCTCTCCAGTACACACACACACACCCACATTCTCTCCAAACTCTCTCCAATGCAAACACTCTCACACTAACCCTCTCCAACACTCTCTTCCACAGACATACACTCACCCACACTCTCTCCAACACTCTCTCCAATACACACACACTCACCCACACTGTCTCCCAGTCACACCCACCCACCCACACCCTCTCCAACACACTCTCCCATACACACACTCACCCACACCCTATCCAACACTCTATCACAGACACACCCACTCATACTCACCCACACCCACTTCAACACTCTCTCACATACACGCACCCTCTCCAACACTCTCTCATACACACACACACACACCCTCTCCAACACTCTCTCCCAGTTGCGCGCGCGCACACACACACACACACACACACACACACTCACCCTCTCCAACACTCTCTCCCATACACATACACTCACCCACATGCTATCCAACACTCTCTCACAGACACACCCACTCAGACTCAACCACACCCACTCCAACACTCTCTCCCATACACACACACTCACCCACACCCTCTCTGACACTCTCTCCCAAACACACACACTCACCCACACCCTCTCCAACACTCTCTTCCAGTCGCGCGCGCGCACACACACATACACAATCACCCACACCCTCTCTAACACTCTCTCCCAGTCACACACACCCTCTCCAACACTCTCTCCCATACACATACACTCACCCACACCCTATCCACTCTCTCACATACACACACACTCATACACACCCTCTCCAACACACTCACCCACACACACACTCACCCACACCCTCTCTGACACTCACTCCCATACACACACACCCACACCCACACCCTCTCTGACACTCTCTCCCATACACACACACTCACACACACCCTGTCCAACACTCTCTCCCAGTCACACACACCCACACCCTATCCAACACTCTCTCACAGACACACCCTCTCAGACTTAACCACACCCACTTCAACACTCTCTCACATACACACACACTCACCCACACCCTCTCCAACACACTCTCCCATACACACACACGCACACCCACACTCTCTCCAACACTCTCTCCCATACACACACACACTCACCCACACCCTCTCCAACACTCTCTCCCATACACACACACACACCCCCACACCCTCTCCAACACTCTCTCCCACACACACACACTCACCCACACCCTCTCCAACATTCTCTCCCATACACACACTCACCCACACCCTCTCCAACATTCTCTCCCATACACACACTCACCCACACCCTCTCCAACATTCTCTCCCACACACACACTCACCCACACCCTCTCCAACATTCTCTCCCATACACACACACTCACCCACACCCTCTCCAACACTCTCTCCCACACACTCACTCACCCACACACTCTCCAACACTCTCTCCCACACACACACACACACTCACCCACACACTCTCCAATACTCTCTCCCCTACACACACACCCTCTCCAACTCTCTCTCTCAGTAACACACATAATCACCTACACCCTCTCCAACACTCTCACCCACACACACACGCAATCACCCACACTCTCTCCTGCACACTCTCCCACACACGCACTCACCCACACCCTCTCCAACTCTCACTCCCATACACACACACTCACCTACACCCTCTCCAACACTCTCACCCACACACACATGCACTCATCCACACTCTCTCCTGCACACTCTTCCACACACACACTCACCCACACCCTCTCCAACACTCTCTCCCATACACACACTCACCCACACCCTCTCCAACACTCTCTCCCATACACACACTCACCCACACCCTCTCCAACACACTCTCCCATACACACCCACACCCACACCCTATCCAACACTCTATCACAGACACACCCACTCAGACTCAACCACACCCACTTCTACACTCTCACATACACACACACCCACCCACACCCTCTCCAACACTCTCTCCCATACACACACACCCACCCACACCCTCTCCAAAACTCTCTCCCATACACACACACACACCCACATCCTCTCCAACACTCTCTCCCACACACACACACTCACCCAGACCCTCTCCAACCCACTCACCCACACACACACACTCACCCAGACCCCTTCCAACACACTCACCCACACACACACTCACCCACACCCTATCTGACACTCACTCCCATACATACACACACTCACCCACACCCTCTCCAAAACTCTCTCCCGTACACACACACTCACGCACACCCTCTCCAACACTCTCTCCCATACACACACACTCACCCACACCCTCTCCAACACTCTCTCCCACACACTCACTCACCCACGCTCTCCAATACTCTCTCCCCTACACACACACCCTCTCCAACTCTCTCTCTCAGTAACACACATAATCACCTACACCCTCTCCAACACTCTCACCCACACACACACGCACTCACCCACACTCTCTCCTGCACACTCTCCTACACACACACTCACCCACACCCTCTCCAACTCTCACTCCCAGACACACCCACTCAGACTGAACCACACCCACTCCAACACTCTTTCACATACACACACACTCAACGCACCCTCTCCAACACTCTCTCGCACACACACACACTCGCCCACACCCTCTCCAACACTCTCTCCCACACACACACTCACCCACACCCTCTCCAACACTCTCTCGCACACACACACACTCACCCACACCCTCTCCAAAACTCTCTCCCATACACACACTCACCCACACCCTCTCCAACACTCTCTCCAATATACACTCACCCATACTGTCTCCAACACTCTCTCCCATACACACACACTCACCCACACTGTCTCCAACACTCTCTCCCATACACACACACTCACCCACACCCTCTCTAACACTCTCTCCCATACACACACACACTCACCCACACCCTCTCCAACACTCTCTCCCATACACACACTCACCCACACCCTCTCCAACACACTCTCCCATACACACACACACTCACTCACACCCTCTCCAACACTCTCTCCCACACACACACACACTCACCCACACCCTCTCCAACACACTCTCCCATACACACACACACTCACTCACACCCTCTCCAACACTCTCTCCCACACACACACACTCTCCCACACCCTCTCCAACACTCTCTCCCATACACACACACACCAACATTTTCTCCAACACTCTCTCCAATGCACACTCTCACACCAACCCTCTCCAACATTCTCTTCCACAGATATACACTCAACCACACTCTCTCCAACACTCTCTCCCATACACACCCACACCAACATTCTCTCCAACACTCTCTCCAATGCACACTCTCACACCAACCCTCTCCAACATTCTCTTCCACAGATATACACTCACCCACACTCTCTCCAACACTCTCTCCCATACACACCCACACCAACATTCTCTCCAACACTCTCTCCAATGCACACTCTCACACCAACCCTCTCCAACATTCTCTTCCACAGATATACACTCACCCACACCCTCTCCAACACACTCTCCCATACACACCCACACCAACATTCTCTCCAACACTCTCTCCAATGCACACTCTCACACCAACCCTCTCCAACATTCTCTTCCACAGACATACACTCACCCACACTCTCTCCAACACTCTCTCCCAGACACACACACTCTCTCCCATACCCATACACTCACCCACACCCTCTCCAACACACTCTCCCATATACACACTCACCCACACCCTCTCCAACACTCTCTCCCACACACACACACTCACCCACATCCTCTCCAACACTCTCTCCCACACACACACACTCACCCAGACCCTCTCCAACACACTCACCCACACACACACTCACCCAGACCCTCTCCAACACACTCACCCACACACACACTCACCCAGACCCTCTCCAACACACTCTCCCACACACACACACACTCACCCAGACCCTATCTGACACTCACTCCCATACATACACACACACTCACCCACACCCTCTCCAACACTCTCTCCCATACACACACACCCTCTCCAACTCTCTCTCTCAGTAACACACATAATCACCTACACCCTCTCCAACACTCTCACCCACACACACACGCACTCACCCACACTCTCTCCTGCACACTCTCCTACACACACACTCACCCACACCCTCTCCAACTCTCACTCCCAGACACACCCACTCAGACTCAACCACACCCTCTCCAACACTCTCTCGCACACACACACACTCACCCACACCCTCTCCAACACACTCTCCCATACACACACTCACCCACACCCTCTCCAACACTCTCTCCCACACACACACACTCACCCACACCCTCTCCAACACTCTCTCCCGTACACACACTCACCCACACCCTCTCCAACACTCTCTCCAATATACACTCACCCATACTGTCTCCAACACTCTCTCCCATACACACACACTCACCCATACTGTCTCCAACACTCTCTCCCATACACACACACTCACCCACACCCTCTCCAACACCCTCTCCAATATACACTCACCCATACCCTCTCCAACACTCTCTCCCATATGCACACACTCACCCACACCCTCTCCAACACTCTCTCCAATATACACTCACCCATACCGTCTCCAACACTCTCTCCCATACACACACACCCACATCCACACCCTCTCCAACACTCTCTCCCACACACACACACTTTCCCACACCCTCTCCAACACACTCTCCCATACACACACACACCCACATTCTCTCCAACACTCTCTCCAGTGCACACTCTCACACCAACCCTCTCCAACACTCTCTTCCACAGATGTACACTCACCCACACTCTCTCCAACACTCTCTCCCAGACACACACTCACGCACACCCACACCCTCTCCAACACTCTCTCCCAGTCGCACACACTCACCCACACCCTCTCCAACACTCTCTCCCAGACACACCCACTCAGACTCAACCACACCCACTCCAACACTCTCACATACACACACACTCACACGCACCCTCTCCAACACACTCACCCACCCACACCCTCTCCAACACTCTCTCCCAGTCGCGTGCACACACACACTCACTCACCCACACCCTCTCCAACACTCTCCCACACACACACTCACCCACACCCTCTCTCCCATACACACACACTCACCCACACCCTCTCCAACACTCTCTCCAATATACACACACACTCACTCACACCCTCTCCAACACTCTCTCCCACACACACACACACTCAACCACACCCTCTCCAACACTCTCTCACATACACACACACTCACTCACACCCTCTCTGACACTCTCTCCCATACACACACACTCTCCCACACCCTCTCCAACACACACTCGCATAGACACACACTCAACCACACTCTCTCCAACACTCTCTCCAGTACACACACACTCACCTGCACTCTCTCCAAACTCTCTCCAATGCAAACACTCTCACACTAACCCTCTCCAACACTCTCTTCCACAGACATACACTCACCCACACTCTCTCCAACACTCTCTCCAATACACACACACTCACCCACACTCTCTCCCAGTCACACCCACCCACCCACACCCTCTCCAACACACTCTCCCATACACACACTCACCCACACCCTATCCAACACTCTATCACAGACACACCCACTCAGACTCACCCACACCCACTGCAACACTCTCTCACATACACGCACTCTCTCCCACACACACACACACTCACCCAGACCCCCTCCAACACACTCACCCACACCCTCTCTGACACTCACTCCCATACACACACACACCCACACCCACACCAACACTCTCTCCCAGTCACACACACCCTCCCACACCCTCTCCAACACTCTCTCCCAGTCGCACACACTCACCCACACCCTCTCCAACACTCTCTCCCAGTCACACACACCCTCCCACAACCTCTCCAACACTCTCTCCCAGTCGCACACACTCACCCACACCCTCTCCAACACTCTCCCATACACACACACACACACCCACCCACACCATCTCCAACACTCTCTCCCAGTCGCGCGCGCACACACACACACACTCACCCTCTCCAACACTCTCTCCCATACACATACACACACCCACATGCTATCCAACACTCTCTCACAGACACACCCACTCAGACTCAACCACACCCACTCCAACACTCTCCCATACACACACACTCACCCACACCCTCTCTGACACTCTCTCCCATACACACACACATCCACACCCTCTCCAACACTCTCTCCAATACACACACACTCACCCACACTCTCTCCCAGTCACACGCACCCAATCACACCCTCTCCAACACTCTCTCCCAGTTGCGCACACACACACACACACACACACACACACACAACCTCTCCAACACTCTCTCCCACACACACACACTCACCCAGACCCCCTCCAACACACTCACCCACACCCTCTCTGACACTCACTCCCATACACACACACACCCACACCCACACCCTCTTCAACACTCTCTCACAGACACACCCACTCAGATTCACCCACACCCACTCCAACACTCTCTCACATACACACACACTCACACGCACCCTCTCCAACACACTCACACACCCACACCCTCTCCAACACTCTCTTCCAGTCGCGTGCGCGCACACACACATACACACTCACCCACACCCTCTTCAACACTCTCTCACAGACACACCCACTCAGATTCACCCACACCCACTCCAACACTCTCTCACATACACACACACTCACACGCACCCTCTCCAACACACTCACCCACCCACACCCTCTCCAACACTCTCTTCCAGTCGCGCGCGCGCACACACACATACACATTCACCCACACCCTCTCTAACACTCTCTCCCATACACACACACTCACCCACACCCTCTCCAACACTCTCTCCCAGTCACACACACCCACACACACCCTCTCCAACACTCTCTCCCATACACATACACTCACCCACACCCTATCGACTCTCTCACATACACACACACTCACACACACCCTCTCCAACACACTCACCCACACCCTCTCTGACACTCACTCCCATACACACACACACCGACACCCACACCCTCTCTGACACTCTCTCCCATACACACACACTCACACACACCCTGTCCAACACTCTCTCCCAGTCACACACACCCACCCCCTATCCAACACTCTCTCACAGACACACCCTCTCAGACTTAACCACACCCACTTCAACACTCTCTCACATACACACACACTCACCCACACCCTCTCCAACACACTCTCCCATACACACACACGCACACCCACACTCTCTCCCATACCCATACACTCACCCACACCCTCTCCAACACTCTCTCCCATACACACACACACTCACCCACACCCTCTCCAACACTCTCTCCCATACACACACACACTCACCCACACCCTCTCCAACACTCTCTCCCATACACACACACACTCACCCACACTCTCTCCAACACTCTCTCCCATACACACACACACTCACCCACACCCTCTCCAACACTCTCTCCCATACACACACACACTCACCCACACCCTCTCCAACACTCTCTCCCATACACACACACACACTCACCCACACTCTCTCCAACACTCTCTCCCATACACACACACGCACACCCACACTCTCTCCAACACTCTCTCCCATACACACACACACTCACCCACACTCTCTCCAACACTCTCTCCCATACACACACACGCACACCCACACTCTCTCCAACACTCTCTCCCATACACACACACACCCACCCACACCCTCTCCAACACTCTCTCCCAGTCGCACACACCCACCCACACCCTCTCCAACACTCTCTCCCAGTCGCACACACACACACACTCACTCACTCACACCCTCTCCAACACTCTGTCCCAGACACACCCACTCAGACTGAACCACACCGACTCCAACACTCTTTCACATACACACACACTCAACGCACCCTCTCCAACACTCTCTCCCATACACACACACACCCACACCCTCTCCAACACTCTCTCCCACACACACACACTCACCCACACTTTCTCCAAAACTCTCTCCCACACACACTCACCCACACCCTCTCCAACACTCTCTCCCAGTCGCACACACACACACACTCACTCACACCCTCTCCAACACTCTCTCCCAGACACACCCACTCAGACTGAACCACACCGACTCCAACACTCTTTCACATACACACACACTCAACGCACCCTCTCCAACACTCTCTCCCATACACACACTCACCCACACCCTCTCCAACACACTCTCCCAAACACACACACACCCACACCCTCTCCAACACTCTCTTCAATATACACTCACCCACACCGTCTCCAACACTCTCTCCCATACACACACACTCACCCACACCCTCTCCAACATTCTCTCCCATACACACACACACCCACACCCTCTCCAACACTCTCTCCCATACACACACACTCACCCACACACTTTCCAACACTCTCTCCCACACACTCACTCACCCACACACTCTCCAATACTCTCTCCCCTACACACACACCCTCTCCAACTCTCTCTCTCAGTAACACACACAATCACCTACACCCTCTCCAACACTCTCACCCACACACACACGCACTCATCCGCACTCTCTCCTGCACACTCTCCCACACACACACTCACCCACACCCTCTCCAACTCTCACTCCCAGACACACCCACTCAGACTGAACCACACCCACTCCAACACTCTCTCCCATACACACACACTCACCCACACCCTCTCCAACACTCTCTCCCATACACACACACTCACCCACACCCTCTCCAACACTCTCTCCCACACACACACACTCACCCACATCCTCTCCAACACTCTCTCCCACACACACACACTCACCCAGACCCTCTCCAACACACTCACCCACACACACACTCACCCAGACCCTCTCCAACACACTCACCCACACACACACTCACCCAGACCCTCTCCAACACACTCTCCCACACACACACACACTCACCCAGACCCTATCTGACACTCACTCCCATACATACACACACACTCACCCACACCCTCTCCAACACTCTCTCCCATACACACACACCCTCTCCAACTCTCTCTCTCAGTAACACACATAATCACCTACACCCTCTCCAACACTCTCTCCCACACACACACACTCACCCAGACCCTCTCCAACACACTCACCCACACACACACTCACCCAGACCCTCTCCAACACACTCACCCACACACACACTCACCCAGACCCTCTCCAACACACTCTCCCACACACACACACACTCACCCAGACCCTATCTGACACTCACTCCCATACATACACACACACTCACCCACACCCTCTCCAACACTCTCTCCCATACACACACACCCTCTCCAACTCTCTCTCTCAGTAACACACACACTCACCCACACCCTCTCCAACACTCTCTCCCATACACACACACCCTCTCCAACTCTCTCTCTCAGAAACACACATAATCACCTACACCCTCTCCAACACTCTCACCCACACACACACACACTCACCCACACCCTCTCCAACTCTCACTCCCAGACACACCCACTCAGACTCAACCACACCCTCTCCAACACTCTCTCGCACACACACACACTCACCCACACCCTCTCCAACACACTCTCCCATACACACACTCACCCACACCCTCTCCAACACTCTCTCCCACACACACACACTCACCCACACCCTCTCCAACACTCTCTCCCGTACACACACTCACCCACACCCTCTCCAACACTCTCTCCAATATACACTCACCCATACTGTCTCCAACACTCTCTCCCATACACACACACTCACCCATACTGTCTCCAACACTCTCTCCCATACACACACACTCACCCACACCCTCTCCAACACCCTCTCCAATATACACTCACCCATACCCTCTCCAACACTCTCTCCCATATGCACACACTCACCCACACCCTCTCCAACACTCTCTCCAATATACACTCACCCATACCGTCTCCAACACTCTCTCCCATACACACACACCCACATCCACACCCTCTCCAACACTCTCTCCCACACACACACACTTTCCCACACCCTCTCCAACACACTCTCCCATACACACACACACCCACATTCTCTCCAACACTCTCTCCAGTGCACACTCTCACACCAACCCTCTCCAACACTCTCTTCCACAGATGTACACTCACCCACACTCTCTCCAACACTCTCTCCCAGACACACACTCACGCACACCCACACCCTCTCCAACACTCTCTCCCAGTCGCACACACTCACCCACACCCTCTCCAACACTCTCTCCCAGACACACCCACTCAGACTCAACCACACCCACTCCAACACTCTCACATACACACACACTCACACGCACCCTCTCCAACACACTCACCCACCCACACCCTCTCCAACACTCTCTCCCAGTCGCGTGCACACACACACTCACTCACCCACACCCTCTCCAACACTCTCCCACACACACACTCACCCACACCCTCTCTCCCATACACACACACTCACCCACACCCTCTCCAACACTCTCTCCAATATACACACACACTCACTCACACCCTCTCCAACACTCTCTCCCACACACACACACACTCACCCACACCCTCTCCAACATTCTCTCCCATACACACACACACTCACCCACGCCTTCTCCAACACTCTCTCCCACACACACACACACTCACCCACACCCTCTCCAACACTCTCTCCCACACACACACACACTCACCCACGCCTTCTCCAACACTCTCTCCCACACACACACACACTCTCCCACACCCTCTCCAACACTCTCTCCCATACACACACACACCAACATTCTCTCCAACACTCTCTCCAATGCACACTCTCACACCAACCCTCTCCAACACTCTCTTCCACAGATATACACTCACCCACACCCACTCCAACATTCTCTCCCATACACACACACACTCACCCACACCCTATCCAACACTCTCTCACAGACACACCCACTCAGACTCAACCACACCCACTTCAACACTCTCTCACATACACACACACTCAACCACACCCTCTCCAACACTCTCTTCAATATACACTCACCCATACCGTCTCCAACATTCTCTCCCATACACACACACACTCACCCACACCCTCTCCAACACTCTCTCCCACACACACACACTCACCCACACCCTCTCCAACACTCTCTCCCATATACACACACTCACCCACACCCTCTCCAACACTCTCTCCCATACACACACACTCACCCACACCCTCTCCAACACTCTCTTCAATATACACTCACCCATACCGTCTCCAACACTCTCTCCCATACACACACACTCACCCACACCCTCTCCAACACTCTCTCCCATACACACACTCTCACCCACACCCTCTCCAACACTCTCTCCCATACACACACACTCACCCACACCCTCTCCAACACTCTCTCCCACACACACACACTCACCCAGACCCCCTCCAACACACTCACCCACACCCTCTTCAACACTCTCTCACAGACACACCCACTCAGACTCAACCACACCCACTTCAACACTCTCTCACATACACACACACTCAACCACACCCTCTCCAACACTCTCTTCAATATACACTCACCCATACCGTCTCCAACACTCTCTCCCACACACACACACTCACCCACACTTTCTCCAAAACTCTCTCCCACACACACTCACCCACACCCTCTCCAACACTCTCTCCCACACACTCACTCACCCACACACTCTCCAATACTCTCTCCCCTACACACACACCCTCTCCAACTCTCTCTCTCAGTAACACACATAATCACCTACACCCTCTCCAACACTCTCACCCACACACACACGCACTCACCCACACTCTCTCCTGCACACTCTCCCACACACGCACTCACCCACACTCTCTCCAACTCTCACTCCCAGACACACCCACTCAGACTGAACCACACCCTCTCCAACACTCTCTCGCACACACACACTCACCCACACCCTCTCCAACACACTCTCCCATACACACACACACCCACACCCTATCCAACACTCTCTCGCACACACACACTCACCCACACCCTCTCCAACACTCTCTCGCACACACACACTCACCCACACCCTCTCCAACACACTCACCCACACACACACTCACCCACACCCTCTCTGACACTCACTCCCATACACACACACCCACACCCACACCCTCTCTGACACTCTCTCCCATACACACACACTCACACACACCCTGTCCAACACTCTCTCCCAGTCACACACACCCACACCCTATCCAACACTCTCTCACAGACACACCCTCTCAGACTTAACCACACCCACTTCAACACTCTCTCACATACACACACACTCACCCACACCCTCTCCAACACTCTCTCCCATACACACACACACTCACCCACACCCTCTCCAACACTCTCTCCCATACACACACACACACCCCCACACCCTCTCCAACACTCTCTCCCACACACACACACTCACCCACACCCTCTCCAACATTCTCTCCCATACACACACTCACCCACACCCTCTCCAACATTCTCTCCCATACACACACTCACCCACACCCTCTCCAACATTCTCTCCCACACACACACTCACCCACACCCTCTCCAACATTCTCTCCCATACACACACACTCACCCACACCCTCTCCAACACTCTCTCCCACACACTCACTCACCCACACACTCTCCAACACTCTCTCCCACACACACACACACACTCACCCACACACTCTCCAATACTCTCTCCCCTACACACACACCCTCTCCAACTCTCTCTCTCAGTAACACACATAATCACCTACACCCTCTCCAACACTCTCACCCACACACACACGCAATCACCCACACTCTCTCCTGCACACTCTCCCACACACGCACTCACCCACACCCTCTCCAACTCTCACTCCCATACACACACACTCACCTACACCCTCTCCAACACTCTCACCCACACACACATGCACTCATCCACACTCTCTCCTGCACACTCTTCCACACACACACTCACCCACACCCTCTCCAACACTCTCTCCCATACACACACTCACCCACACCCTCTCCAACACTCTCTCCCATACACACACTCACCCACACCCTCTCCAACACACTCTCCCATACACACCCACACCCACACCCTATCCAACACTCTATCACAGACACACCCACTCAGACTCAACCACACCCACTTCTACACTCTCACATACACACACACCCACCCACACCCTCTCCAACACTCTCTCCCATACACACACACCCACCCACACCCTCTCCAAAACTCTCTCCCATACACACACACACACCCACATCCTCTCCAACACTCTCTCCCACACACACACACTCACCCAGACCCTCTCCAACCCACTCACCCACACACACACACTCACCCAGACCCCTTCCAACACACTCACCCACACACACACTCACCCACACCCTATCTGACACTCACTCCCATACATACACACACTCACCCACACCCTCTCCAAAACTCTCTCCCGTACACACACACTCACGCACACCCTCTCCAACACTCTCTCCCATACACACACACTCACCCACACCCTCTCCAACACTCTCTCCCACACACTCACTCACCCACGCTCTCCAATACTCTCTCCCCTACACACACACCCTCTCCAACTCTCTCTCTCAGTAACACACATAATCACCTACACCCTCTCCAACACTCTCACCCACACACACACGCACTCACCCACACTCTCTCCTGCACACTCTCCTACACACACACTCACCCACACCCTCTCCAACTCTCACTCCCAGACACACCCACTCAGACTGAACCACACCCACTCCAACACTCTTTCACATACACACACACTCAACGCACCCTCTCCAACACTCTCTCGCACACACACACACTCGCCCACACCCTCTCCAACACTCTCTCCCACACACACACTCACCCACACCCTCTCCAACACTCTCTCGCACACACACACACTCACCCACACCCTCTCCAAAACTCTCTCCCATACACACACTCACCCACACCCTCTCCAACACTCTCTCCAATATACACTCACCCATACTGTCTCCAACACTCTCTCCCATACACACACACTCACCCACACTGTCTCCAACACTCTCTCCCATACACACACACTCACCCACACCCTCTCTAACACTCTCTCCCATACACACACACACTCACCCACACCCTCTCCAACACTCTCTCCCATACACACACTCACCCACACCCTCTCCAACACACTCTCCCATACACACACACACTCACTCACACCCTCTCCAACACTCTCTCCCACACACACACACACTCACCCACACCCTCTCCAACACACTCTCCCATACACACACACACTCACTCACACCCTCTCCAACACTCTCTCCCACACACACACACTCTCCCACACCCTCTCCAACACTCTCTCCCATACACACACACACCAACATTTTCTCCAACACTCTCTCCAATGCACACTCTCACACCAACCCTCTCCAACATTCTCTTCCACAGATATACACTCAACCACACTCTCTCCAACACTCTCTCCCATACACACCCACACCAACATTCTCTCCAACACTCTCTCCAATGCACACTCTCACACCAACCCTCTCCAACATTCTCTTCCACAGATATACACTCACCCACACCCTCTCCAACACACTCTCCCATACACACCCACACCAACATTCTCTCCAACACTCTCTCCAATGCACACTCTCACACCAACCCTCTCCAACATTCTCTTCCACAGACATACACTCACCCACACTCTCTCCAACACTCTCTCCCAGACACACACACTCTCTCCCATACCCATACACTCACCCACACCCTCTCCAACACACTCTCCCATATACACACTCACCCACACCCTCTCCAACACTCTCTCCCACACACACACACTCACCCACATCCTCTCCAACACTCTCTCCCACACACACACACTCACCCAGACCCTCTCCAACACACTCACCCACACACACACTCACCCAGACCCTCTCCAACACACTCACCCACACACACACTCACCCAGACCCTCTCCAACACACTCTCCCACACACACACACACTCACCCAGACCCTATCTGACACTCACTCCCATACATACACACACACTCACCCACACCCTCTCCAACACTCTCTCCCATACACACACACCCTCTCCAACTCTCTCTCTCAGTAACACACACTCTCTCCCACACACTCTCCAATACTCTCTCCCATACACACACACCCTCTCCAACTCTCTCTCTCAGTAACACACATAATCACCTACACCCTCTCCAACACTCTCACCCACACACACACGCACTCACCCACACTCTCTCCTGCACACTCTCCTACACACACACTCACCCACACCCTCTCCAACTCTCACTCCCAGACACACCCACTCAGACTCAACCACACCCTCTCCAACACTCTCTCGCACACACACACACTCACCCACACCCTCTCCAACACACTCTCCCATACACACACTCACCCACACCCTCTCCAACACTCTCTCCCACACACACACACTCACCCACACCCTCTCCAACACTCTCTCCCGTACACACACTCACCCACACCCTCTCCAACACTCTCTCCAATATACACTCACCCATACTGTCTCCAACACTCTCTCCCATACACACACACTCACCCATACTGTCTCCAACACTCTCTCCCATACACACACACTCACCCACACCCTCTCCAACACCCTCTCCAATATACACTCACCCATACCCTCTCCAACACTCTCTCCCATATGCACACACTCACCCACACCCTCTCCAACACTCTCTCCAATATACACTCACCCATACCGTCTCCAACACTCTCTCCCATACACACACACTCACATCCACACCCTCTCCAACACTCTCTCCCACACACACACACTTTCCCACACCCTCTCCAACACACTCTCCCATACACACACACACCCACATTCTCTCCAACACTCTCTCCAGTGCACACTCTCACACCAACCCTCTCCAACACTCTCTTCCACAGATGTACACTCACCCACACTCTCTCCAACACTCTCTCCCAGACACACACTCACGCACACCCACACCCTCTCCAACACTCTCTCCCAGTCGCACACACTCACCCACACCCTCTCCAACACTCTCTCCCAGACACACCCACTCAGACTCAACCACACCCACTCCAACACTCTCACATACACACACACTCACACGCACCCTCTCCAACACACTCACCCACCCACACCCTCTCCAACACTCTCTCCCAGTCGCGTGCACACACACACTCACTCACCCACACCCTCTCCAACACTCTCCCACACACACACTCACCCACACCCTCTCTCCCATACACACACACTCACCCACACCCTCTCCAACACTCTCTCCAATATACACACACACTCACTCACACCCTCTCCAACACTCTCTCCCACACACACACACACTCAACCACACCCTCTCCAACACTCTCTCACATACACACACACTCACTCACACCCTCTCTGACACTCTCTCCCATACACACACACTCTCCCACACCCTCTCCAACACACACTCGCATAGACACACACTCAACCACACTCTCTCCAACACTCTCTCCAGTACACACACACTCACCTGCACTCTCTCCAAACTCTCTCCAATGCAAACACTCTCACACTAACCCTCTCCAACACTCTCTTCCACAGACATACACTCACCCACACTCTCTCCAACACTCTCTCCAATACACACACACTCACCCACACTCTCTCCCAGTCACACCCACCCACCCACACCCTCTCCAACACACTCTCCCATACACACACTCACCCACACCCTATCCAACACTCTATCACAGACACACCCACTCAGACTCACCCACACCCACTGCAACACTCTCTCACATACACGCACTCTCTCCCACACACACACACACTCACCCAGACCCCCTCCAACACACTCACCCACACCCTCTCTGACACTCACTCCCATACACACACACACCCACACCCACACCAACACTCTCTCCCAGTCACACACACCCTCCCACACCCTCTCCAACACTCTCTCCCAGTCGCACACACTCACCCACACCCTCTCCAACACTCTCTCCCAGTCACACACACCCTCCCACAACCTCTCCAACACTCTCTCCCAGTCGCACACACTCACCCACACCCTCTCCAACACTCTCCCATACACACACACACACACCCACCCACACCATCTCCAACACTCTCTCCCAGTCGCGCGCGCACACACACACACACTCACCCTCTCCAACACTCTCTCCCATACACATACACACACCCACATGCTATCCAACACTCTCTCACAGACACACCCACTCAGACTCAACCACACCCACTCCAACACTCTCCCATACACACACACTCACCCACACCCTCTCTGACACTCTCTCCCATACACACACACATCCACACCCTCTCCAACACTCTCTCCAATACACACACACTCACCCACACTCTCTCCCAGTCACACGCACCCAATCACACCCTCTCCAACACTCTCTCCCAGTTGCGCACACACACACACACACACACACACACACACACAACCTCTCCAACACTCTCTCCCACACACACACACTCACCCAGACCCCCTCCAACACACTCACCCACACCCTCTCTGACACTCACTCCCATACACACACACACCCACACCCACACCCTCTTCAACACTCTCTCACAGACACACCCACTCAGATTCACCCACACCCACTCCAACACTCTCTCACATACACACACACTCACACGCACCCTCTCCAACACACTCACACACCCACACCCTCTCCAACACTCTCTTCCAGTCGCGTGCGCGCACACACACATACACACTCACCCACACCCTCTTCAACACTCTCTCACAGACACACCCACTCAGATTCACCCACACCCACTCCAACACTCTCTCACATACACACACACTCACACGCACCCTCTCCAACACACTCACCCACCCACACCCTCTCCAACACTCTCTTCCAGTCGCGCGCGCGCACACACACATACACATTCACCCACACCCTCTCTAACACTCTCTCCCATACACACACACTCACCCACACCCTCTCCAACACTCTCTCCCAGTCACACACACCCACACACACCCTCTCCAACACTCTCTCCCATACACATACACTCACCCACACCCTATCGACTCTCTCACATACACACACACTCACACACACCCTCTCCAACACACTCACCCACACCCTCTCTGACACTCACTCCCATACACACACACACCGACACCCACACCCTCTCTGACACTCTCTCCCATACACACACACTCACACACACCCTGTCCAACACTCTCTCCCAGTCACACACACCCACCCCCTATCCAACACTCTCTCACAGACACACCCTCTCAGACTTAACCACACCCACTTCAACACTCTCTCACATACACACACACTCACCCACACCCTCTCCAACACACTCTCCCATACACACACACGCACACCCACACTCTCTCCCATACCCATACACTCACCCACACCCTCTCCAACACTCTCTCCCATACACACACACACTCACCCACACCCTCTCCAACACTCTCTCCCATACACACACACACTCACCCACACCCTCTCCAACACTCTCTCCCATACACACACACACTCACCCACACTCTCTCCAACACTCTCTCCCATACACACACACACTCACCCACACCCTCTCCAACACTCTCTCCCATACACACACACACTCACCCACACCCTCTCCAACACTCTCTCCCATACACACACACACACTCACCCACACTCTCTCCAACACTCTCTCCCATACACACACACGCACACCCACACTCTCTCCAACACTCTCTCCCATACACACACACACTCACCCACACTCTCTCCAACACTCTCTCCCATACACACACACGCACACCCACACTCTCTCCAACACTCTCTCCCATACACACACACACCCACCCACACCCTCTCCAACACTCTCTCCCAGTCGCACACACCCACCCACACCCTCTCCAACACTCTCTCCCAGTCGCACACACACACACACTCACTCACTCACACCCTCTCCAACACTCTGTCCCAGACACACCCACTCAGACTGAACCACACCGACTCCAACACTCTTTCACATACACACACACTCAACGCACCCTCTCCAACACTCTCTCCCATACACACACACACCCACACCCTCTCCAACACTCTCTCCCACACACACACACTCACCCACACTTTCTCCAAAACTCTCTCCCACACACACTCACCCACACCCTCTCCAACACTCTCTCCCAGTCGCACACACACACACACTCACTCACACCCTCTCCAACACTCTCTCCCAGACACACCCACTCAGACTGAACCACACCGACTCCAACACTCTTTCACATACACACACACTCAACGCACCCTCTCCAACACTCTCTCCCATACACACACTCACCCACACCCTCTCCAACACACTCTCCCAAACACACACACACCCACACCCTCTCCAACACTCTCTTCAATATACACTCACCCACACCGTCTCCAACACTCTCTCCCATACACACACACTCACCCACACCCTCTCCAACATTCTCTCCCATACACACACACACCCACACCCTCTCCAACACTCTCTCCCATACACACACACTCACCCACACACTTTCCAACACTCTCTCCCACACACTCACTCACCCACACACTCTCCAATACTCTCTCCCCTACACACACACCCTCTCCAACTCTCTCTCTCAGTAACACACACAATCACCTACACCCTCTCCAACACTCTCACCCACACACACACGCACTCATCCGCACTCTCTCCTGCACACTCTCCCACACACACACTCACCCACACCCTCTCCAACTCTCACTCCCAGACACACCCACTCAGACTGAACCACACCCACTCCAACACTCTCTCCCATACACACACACTCACCCACACCCTCTCCAACACTCTCTCCCATACACACACACTCACCCACACCCTCTCCAACACTCTCTCCCACACACACACACTCACCCACATCCTCTCCAACACTCTCTCCCACACACACACACTCACCCAGACCCTCTCCAACACACTCACCCACACACACACTCACCCAGACCCTCTCCAACACACTCACCCACACACACACTCACCCAGACCCTCTCCAACACACTCTCCCACACACACACACACTCACCCAGACCCTATCTGACACTCACTCCCATACATACACACACACTCACCCACACCCTCTCCAACACTCTCTCCCATACACACACACCCTCTCCAACTCTCTCTCTCAGTAACACACATAATCACCTACACCCTCTCCAACACTCTCTCCCACACACACACACTCACCCAGACCCTCTCCAACACACTCACCCACACACACACTCACCCAGACCCTCTCCAACACACTCACCCACACACACACTCACCCAGACCCTCTCCAACACACTCTCCCACACACACACACACTCACCCAGACCCTATCTGACACTCACTCCCATACATACACACACACTCACCCACACCCTCTCCAACACTCTCTCCCATACACACACACCCTCTCCAACTCTCTCTCTCAGTAACACACACACTCACCCACACCCTCTCCAACACTCTCTCCCATACACACACACCCTCTCCAACTCTCTCTCTCAGAAACACACATAATCACCTACACCCTCTCCAACACTCTCACCCACACACACACACACTCACCCACACCCTCTCCAACTCTCACTCCCAGACACACCCACTCAGACTCAACCACACCCTCTCCAACACTCTCTCGCACACACACACACTCACCCACACCCTCTCCAACACACTCTCCCATACACACACTCACCCACACCCTCTCCAACACTCTCTCCCACACACACACACTCACCCACACCCTCTCCAACACTCTCTCCCGTACACACACTCACCCACACCCTCTCCAACACTCTCTCCAATATACACTCACCCATACTGTCTCCAACACTCTCTCCCATACACACACACTCACCCATACTGTCTCCAACACTCTCTCCCATACACACACACTCACCCACACCCTCTCCAACACCCTCTCCAATATACACTCACCCATACCCTCTCCAACACTCTCTCCCATATGCACACACTCACCCACACCCTCTCCAACACTCTCTCCAATATACACTCACCCATAGCGTCTCCAACACTCTCTCCCATACACACACACCCACATCCACACCCTCTCCAACACTCTCTCCCACACACACACACTTTCCCACACCCTCTCCAACACACTCTCCCATACACACACACACCCACATTCTCTCCAACACTCTCTCCAGTGCACACTCTCACACCAACCCTCTCCAACACTCTCTTCCACAGATGTACACTCACCCACACTCTCTCCAACACTCTCTCCCAGACACACACTCACGCACACCCACACCCTCTCCAACACTCTCTCCCAGTCGCACACACTCACCCACACCCTCTCCAACACTCTCTCCCAGACACACCCACTCAGACTCAACCACACCCACTCCAACACTCTCACATACACACACACTCACACGCACCCTCTCCAACACACTCACCCACCCACACCCTCTCCAACACTCTCTCCCAGTCGCGTGCACACACACACTCACTCACCCACACCCTCTCCAACACTCTCCCACACACACACTCACCCACACCCTCTCTCCCATACACACACACTCACCCACACCCTCTCCAACACTCTCTCCAATATACACACACACTCACTCACACCCTCTCCAACACTCTCTCCCACACACACACACACTCACCCACACCCTCTCCAACATTCTCTCCCATACACACACACACTCACCCACGCCTTCTCCAACACTCTCTCCCACACACACACACACTCACCCACACCCTCTCCAACACTCTCTCCCACACACACACACACTCACCCACGCCTTCTCCAACACTCTCTCCCACACACACACACACTCTCCCACACCCTCTCCAACACTCTCTCCCATACACACACACACCAACATTCTCTCCAACACTCTCTCCAATGCACACTCTCACACCAACACTCTCTTCCACAGATATACACTCACCCACACCCACTCCAACATTCTCTCCCATACACACACACACTCACCCACACCCTATCCAACACTCTCTCACAGACACACCCACTCAGACTCAACCACACCCACTTCAACACTCTCTCACATACACACACACTCAACCACACCCTCTCCAACACTCTCTTCAATATACACTCACCCATACCGTCTCCAACATTCTCTCCCATACACACACACACTCACCCACACCCTCTCCAACACTCTCTCCCACACACACACACTCACCCACACCCTCTCCAACACTCTCTCCCATATACACACACTCACCCACACCCTCTCCAACACTCTCTCCCATACACACACACTCACCCACACCCTCTCCAACACTCTCTTCAATATACACTCACCCATACCGTCTCCAACACTCTCTCCCATACACACACACTCACCCACACCCTCTCCAACACTCTCTCCCATACACACACACTCACCCACACCCTCTCCAACACTCTCTCCCATACACACACACTCACCCACACCCTCTCCAACACTCTCTCCCACACACACACACTCACCCAGACCCCCTCCAACACACTCACCCACACCCTCTTCAACACTCTCTCACAGACACACCCACTCAGACTCAACCACACCCACTTCAACACTCTCTCACATACACACACACTCAACCACACCCTCTCCAACACTCTCTTCAATATACACTCACCCATACCGTCTCCAACACTCTCTCCCACACACACACACTCACCCACACTTTCTCCAAAACTCTCTCCCACACACACTCACCCACACCCTCTCCAACACTCTCTCCCACACACTCACTCACCCACACACTCTCCAATACTCTCTCCCCTACACACACACCCTCTCCAACTCTCTCTCTCAGTAACACACATAATCACCTACACCCTCTCCAACACTCTCACCCACACACACACGCACTCACCCACACTCTCTCCTGCACACTCTCCCACACACGCACTCACCCACACTCTCTCCAACTCTCACTCCCAGACACACCCACTCAGACTGAACCACACCCTCTCCAACACTCTCTCGCACACACACACTCACCCACACCCTCTCCAACACACTCTCCCATACACACACACACCCACACCCTATCCAACACTCTCTCGCACACACACACTCACCCACACCCTCTCCAACACTCTCTCGCACACACACACTCACCCACACCCTCTCCAACACACTCTCCCATACACACACACACCCACACCCTATCCAACACTCTATCACAGACACACCCACTCAGACTCAACCACACCCACTTCAATACTCTCTCACATACACACACACTCACCCACACCCTCTCCAACACACACTCCCATACACACACATACACCCACACCCTCTCCAACACTCTCTCCCATACACACACACCCACATCCACACCCTCTCCAACACTCTCTCCCAGACACACACACACACCCACACCCTCTCCAACACTCTCCCATACACACTCACCCACACCCTCTCCAACACTCTCTCCCATACACACACACTCACCCACACCCTCTCCAACACTCTCTCCAATACACACACACTCACCCACACCCTCTCCAACACTCTCTCCCACACACACACTCACCCACACCCTCTCCAACACTCTCTCCCAGACACACCCACTCAGACTCAACCACACCCTCTCCAACACTCTCTCACATACACACACACTCACTCACACCCTCTCTGACACTCTCTCCCATACACACACACTCTCCCACACCCTCTCCAACACACACTCGCATAGACACACACTCAACCACACTCTCTCCAACACTCTCTCCAGTACACACACACTCACCTGCACTCTCTCCAAACTCTCTCCAATGCAAACACTCTCACACTAACCCTCTCCAACACTCTCTTCCACAGACATACACTCACCCACACTCTCTCCAACACTCTCTCCAATACACACACACTCACCCACACTCTCTCCCAGTCACACCCACCCACCCACACCCTCTCCAACACACTCTCCCATACACACACTCACCCACACCCTATCCAACACTCTATCACAGACACACCCACTCAGACTCACCCACACCCACTGCAACACTCTCTCACATACACGCACTCTCTCCCACACACACACACACTCACCCAGACCCCCTCCAACACACTCACCCACACCCTCTCTGACACTCACTCCCATACACACACACACCCACACCCACACCAACACTCTCTCCCAGTCACACACACCCTCCCACACCCTCTCCAACACTCTCTCCCAGTCGCACACACTCACCCACACCCTCTCCAACACTCTCTCCCAGTCGCACACACTCACCCACACCCTCTCCAACACTCTCCCATACACACACACACACACCCACCCACACCATCTCCAACACTCTCTCCCAGTCGCGCGCGCACACACACACACACTCACCCTCTCCAACACTCTCTCCCATACACATACACACACCCACATGCTATCCAACACTCTCTCACAGACACACCCACTCAGACTCAACCACACCCACTCCAACACTCTCCCATACACACACACTCACCCACACCCTCTCTGACACTCTCTCCCATACACACACACATCCACACCCTCTCCAACACTCTCTCCAATACACACACACTCACCCACACTCTCTCCCAGTCACACGCACCCAATCACACCCTCTCCAACACTCTCTCCCAGTTGCGCACACACACACACACACAACCTCTCCAACACTCTCTCCCACACACACACACTCACCCAGACCCCCTCCAACACACTCACCCACACCCTCTCTGACACTCACTCCCATACACACACACACCCACACCCACACCCTCTTCAACACTCTCTCACAGACACACCCACTCAGATTCACCCACACCCACTCCAACACTCTCTCACATACACACACACTCACACGCACCCTCTCCAACACACTCACACACCCACACCCTCTCCAACACTCTCTTCCAGTCGCGTGCGCGCACACACACATACACACTCACCCACACCCTCTTCAACACTCTCTCACAGACACACCCACTCAGATTCACCCACACCCACTCCAACACTCTCTCACATACACACACACTCACACGCACCCTCTCCAACACACTCACCCACCCACACCCTCTCCAACACTCTCTTCCAGTCGCGCGCGCGCACACACACATACACATTCACCCACACCCTCTCTAACACTCTCTCCCATACACACACACTCACCCACACCCTCTCCAACACTCTCTCCCAGTCACACACACCCACACACACCCTCTCCAACACTCTCTCCCATACACATACACTCACCCACACCCTATCGACTCTCTCACATACACACACACTCACACACACCCTCTCCAACACACTCACCCACACCCTCTCTGACACTCACTCCCATACACACACACACCGACACCCACACCCTCTCTGACACTCTCTCCCATACACACACACTCACACACACCCTGTCCAACACTCTCTCCCAGTCACACACACCCACCCCCTATCCAACACTCTCTCACAGACACACCCTCTCAGACTTAACCACACCCACTTCAACACTCTCTCACATACACACACACTCACCCACACCCTCTCCAACACACTCTCCCATACACACACACGCACACCCACACTCTCTCCCATACCCATACACTCACCCACACCCTCTCCAACACTCTCTCCCATACACACACACACTCACCCACACCCTCTCCAACACTCTCTCCCATACACACACACACTCACCCACACCCTCTCCAACACTCTCTCCCATACACACACACACTCACCCACACTCTCTCCAACACTCTCTCCCATACACACACACACTCACCCACACCCTCTCCAACACTCTCTCCCATACACACACACACTCACCCACACCCTCTCCAACACTCTCTCCCATACACACACACACACTCACCCACACTCTCTCCAACACTCTCTCCCATACACACACACGCACACCCACACTCTCTCCAACACTCTCTCCCATACACACACACACTCACCCACACTCTCTCCAACACTCTCTCCCATACACACACACGCACACCCACACTCTCTCCAACACTCTCTCCCATACACACACACACCCACCCACACCCTCTCCAACACTCTCTCCCAGTCGCACACACCCACCCACACCCTCTCCAACACTCTCTCCCAGTCGCACACACACACACACTCACTCACTCACACCCTCTCCAACACTCTGTCCCAGACACACCCACTCAGACTGAACCACACCGACTCCAACACTCTTTCACATACACACACACTCAACGCACCCTCTCCAACACTCTCTCCCATACACACACACACCCACACCCTCTCCAACACTCTCTCCCACACACACACACTCACCCACACTTTCTCCAAAACTCTCTCCCACACACACTCACCCACACCCTCTCCAACACTCTCTCCCAGTCGCACACACACACACACTCACTCACACCCTCTCCAACACTCTCTCCCAGACACACCCACTCAGACTGAACCACACCGACTCCAACACTCTTTCACATACACACACACTCAACGCACCCTCTCCAACACTCTCTCCCATACACACACTCACCCACACCCTCTCCAACACACTCTCCCAAACACACACACACCCACACCCTCTCCAACACTCTCTTCAATATACACTCACCCACACCGTCTCCAACACTCTCTCCCATACACACACACTCACCCACACCCTCTCCAACATTCTCTCCCATACACACACACACCCACACCCTCTCCAACACTCTCTCCCATACACACACACTCACCCACACACTTTCCAACACTCTCTCCCACACACTCACTCACCCACACACTCTCCAATACTCTCTCCCCTACACACACACCCTCTCCAACTCTCTCTCTCAGTAACACACACAATCACCTACACCCTCTCCAACACTCTCACCCACACACACACGCACTCATCCGCACTCTCTCCTGCACACTCTCCCACACACACACTCACCCACACCCTCTCCAACTCTCACTCCCAGACACACCCACTCAGACTGAACCACACCCACTCCAACACTCTTTCACATACACACACACTCACCCACACCCTCTCCAACACACTCTCCCAAACACACACTCACCCACACCCTCTCCAACACACTCTCCCATACACACACTCACCCACACCCTCTCCAACACTCTCTCCAATATACACTCACCCATACCGTCTCCAACACTCTCTCCCACACACACGCACTCACCCACACCCTCTCCAACACACTCTCCCATACACACACACACCCACATTCTCTCCAACACTCTCTCCCACACACACACTCACCCACACCCTCTCCAACACTCTCTCCCACACACACACACTCTCCCACACCCTCTCCAACACACTCTCCCATACACACACACACCCACATTCTCTCCAACACTCTCTCCAATGCACACTCTCACACCAACCCTGTCCAACACTCTCTTCCACAGATGTACACTCACCCACACTCTCTCCCAGACACACACACACCCTCTCCCATACCCATACACTCACCCACACCAACATTCTCTCCCATATACACACACACTCACACCCTCTCCAACACACTCTCCCAGACACACACTCACCCACACCCTCTCCAACACTCTCTCCAATATACACTCACCCATACCGTCTCCAACACTCTCTCCCAGACACACACACACCCTCTCCCATACCCATACACTCACCCACACCCACTCCAACATTCTCTCCCATACACAGACACTCACACCCTCTCCAACACTCTCTACCATATACACACACACTCACACCCTCTCCAACACTCTCTCCCAGTCGCGCACACACACACACACACACACTCACCCAGACCCCCTCCAACACTCTCTCCCACACACACACACACTCACCCAGACCCCCTCCAACACACTCACCCACACCCACTTCAACACTCTCTCACAGACACACCCACTCAGACTCAACCACACCCACTTCAACACTCTCTCCCGTACACACACAATCACCCACACCTTCTCCAACACTCTCTTCAATATACACTCACCCATACCGTCTCCAACACTCTCTCCCATACCCACACACTCACCCACACCCTCTCCAACACTCTCTCCCATACACACACACTCACCCACACCCTCTCCAACACTCTCTCCCATATACACACACTCACCCACACTTTCTCCAAAACTCTCTCCCACACACACTCACCCACACCCTCTCCAGCACTCTCTCCCATACACACACTCACCCACACCCTCTCCAACACTCTCTCCCACACACTCTCCAATACTCTCTCCCCTACACACACACCCTCTCCAACTCTCTCTCTCAGTAACACACATAATCACCTACACCCTCTCCAACACTCTCACCCACACACACACGCACTCACCCACACTCTCTCCTATACACTCTCCCACACACACACTCACCCACACTCTCTCCTATACACTCTCCCACACACACACTCACCCACACCCTCTCCAACTCTCACTCCCAGACACACCCACTCAGACTGAACCACACCCACTCCAACACTCTTTCACATACACACACACTCAACGCACCCTCTCCAACACACACTCCCAAACACACTCACCCAGACCCCCTCCAACACACTCACCCACACCCTGTCTGACACACACTCCCATACATACACACACACTCAGCCACACCCTCTCCAAAACTCTGTCCCGTACACACACACTCACGCACACCCTCTCCAACACTCCCATACACACACACTCACCCACACTCTCTCCAACACTCTCTCCCATACACACACTCACCCACACCCTCTCCAAAACTCTCTCCCGTACACACACCCTCACGCACACCATCTCCAACACTCTCTCGCACACACACACACACACTTACCCACACCCTCTCCAACACACTCTCCCATACACACACTCACTCACACCCTCTCCAAAACTCTCTCCCGTACACACACACTCACGCACACCCTCTCCAAAACTCTGTCCCGTACACACACACTCACGCACACCCTCTCCAACACTCTCTCCCATACACACACACTCACCCACACCCTATCCAACACTCTCTCCCAGACACACCCACTCAGACTCAACCACACCCACTCCAACACTCTCTCCCAGTTGCACGCACACACACACACACACACTCACCCACGCCTTCTCCAACACTCTCTCCCACACACATACACTCACCCACACCCTCTCCAACACTCTCTCCCATACCCACACACTCACCCACACCCTATCCAACACTCTCCCACACACACATACACTCACCCACACCCTCTCCAACACTCTCTCCCATACACACACACTCACCCACACCCTCTCCAACACTCTCTCCCACACACATACACTCACCCACACCCTCTCCAACACTCTCTCCCATACCCACACACTCACCCACATCCTCTCCAACACTCTCTCCCATACACACACACTCACCCACACCCTATCCAACACTCTCCCACACACACATACACTCACGCACACCCTCTCCAAAACTCTGTCCCGTACACACACACTCACGCACACCCTCTCCAACACTCTCTCCCATACACACACACTCACCCACACCCTATCCAACACTCTCTCCCAGACACACCCACTCAGACTCAACCACACCCACTCCAACACTCTCTCCCAGTTGCACGCACACACACACACACACACACTCACCCACGCCTTCTCCAACACTCTCTCCCACACACATACACTCACCCACACCCTCTCCAACACTCTCTCCCATACCCACACACTCACCCACATCCTCTCCAACACTCTCTCCCATACACACACACTCACCCACACCCTATCCAACACTCTCCCACACACACATACACTCACCCACACCCTCTCCAACACTCTCTCCCATACACACACACTCACCCACACCCTCTCCAACACTCTCTCCCACACACATACACTCACCCACACCCTCTCCAACACTCTCTCCCATACCCACACACTCACCCACATCCTCTCCAACACTCTCTCCCATACACACACACTCACCCACACCCTATCCAACACTCTCCCACACACACATACACTCACCCACACCCTCTCCAACACACTCACCCACCCACACCCTCTCCAACACTCTCTCCCAGTCGCGCGCACACACACACTCACCCACACCCTCTCCAACACTCGCTCCCATACACACACACTCACCCACACCCTCTCCAACACTCTCTCCCAGTCACACCCACCCACCCCCACCCTCTCCAACACTCTCTCCCATTCGCGCACACACACACACACCCTCTCCAACACTCTCTCCCATACACATACACTCAACACTCACCCACACCCTATCCAACACTCTCTCACAGACACACCCACTCACACGCACCCTCTCCAACACACTCACCCACACACACACTCACCCACACCCACACCCTCTCCAACACTCTCTCCCGTGCACACACTCACCCACAGCCTCTCCAAAACTCTCTCCCATACACACACTCACCCACACCCTCTCCAACACTCTCTCCAATATACACTCACCCATACCGTCTCCAACACTCTCTCCCAGACACACACACACTCACCCATACCGTCTCCAACACTCTCTCCCATACACACGCACTCACCCACACCCTCTCCAACACTCTCTCCCACACACACACACTCACCCACACCCTCTCCAACACTCTCTCCCATACACACACACTCACCCACACCCTCTCCAACACTCTCTCCCACACACACACTCACCCACACCCTCTCCAACACTCTCTCCAATACACACACACTCACCCACACCCTCTCCAACACTCTCTCCCATACACACACATCCACATCCACACCCTCTCCAACACTCTCTCCCACACACACACACTCTCCCACACCCTCTCCAACACACTCTCCCATACACACATACCAACATTCTCTCCAACACTCTCTCCAAAGCACACTCTCACACCAACCCTCTCCAACACTCTCTTCCACAGACATACACTCACCCACACTCTCTCCAACACTCTCTCCCAGACACACACACACCCTCTCCCATACCCATACACTCACCCACACCCACTCCAACATTCTCTCCCATACACAGACACACTCACCCACACCCTCTCCAACACTCTCTCCCAGTCGCACACACACACACACTCACTCACCCACACCCTCTCCAACACTCTCCCACACACACACTCACTCACACCCTCTCTCCCATACACACACACTCACCCACACCCTCTCCAACACTCTCTCCCAGACACACCCACTCAGACTGAATCACACCCATTCCAACACTTTTTCACATACACACACACTCACACGCACCCTCTCCAACACACTCACCCACACACACCCTCTCCAACACTCTCTCACAGACAGACCCGCTCAGACTCAACCACACCCACTTCAACACTCTCTCACATACACACACACTCACTCACACTTTCTCCAAAACTCTCTCCCACACATGCTCACCCACACCCTCTCCAGAACTCTCTCCCACACACACACTCACCCACACCCTCTCCAACACTCTCTCCCATACACACACACGCACAACCACACCCTCTCCAACACTCACTCCCATACACACACACACCCACACCCGCCCCCTCTCCAACACTCTCTCCCATATGCACACTCACCCACACTTTCTCCAAAACTCTCTCCCACACACACTCACCCACACCCTCTCCAACACTCTCTCCCATACACACACTCACCCACACCCTCTCCAACATTCTCTTCCACACACACTCACCCACACCCTCTCCAACACTCTCTCCCATACACACCCTTTTACCCACACCCCCTCCAACATTCTCTCCCACACACACTCATCCACACACACACACTCACCCACACCCTCTCCAACACTCTCTCCCACATACTCACTCACCCACACACTTTCCAACACTCTCTCCCACACACTCACTCACCCACACACTCTCCAATACTCTCTCCACTACACACACACCCTCTCCAACTCTCTCTCCCAGTAACACACACAATCACCTACACCCTCTCCAACACTCTCACCCACACACACACGCACTCACCCACACTCTCTCCTGCACACTCTCCCACACACACACTCACCCACACCCTCTCCCCAACACTCTCTCCCACACACACGCACACCCACACACTCACCAACACTCTCTCCCACACACACACACACTCACCCACACCCTCTCCAACACTCTCTCCCACACACACACACGCTCACCCACACCCTCTCCAATACTCTTTCCCATACACACACTCACTCACACCCTCTCCAACACACTCTCCCACACACACACACACTCACCCACACCCTCTCCAATACTCTCTCCCATACACACACTCACTCACACCCTCTCCAACACTCTCTCCCACACACACACTCACCCACACCCTCTCCAACACTCTCTCCCACACACACGCACACCCACACACTCACCAACACTCTCTCCCATACACACACACACACTCACCCACACCTTCTCAAATACTCTCTCCAATACATACACACACACACTCTCCAACACTCTCCCATACACACACACAGACACACACCCTCTCCAACACTCTCTCCCACACACACACACACCCCACACCCTCTCCAACACTCTCTCCCACACACACTCACCCACACCCTCTCCAACACTCTCTCCCACACACACACACACTCACCCACACCCTCTCCAACACTCTCTCCCACACACACACACACTCACCCACACCCTCTCCAATACTCTCTCCCATACACACACTCACCCACACCCTCTCCAACACTCTCTCCCACACACACACTCACCACACCCTCTCCAACACTCTCTCCCACACACACACTCACCCACACCCTCTCCAACACTCTCTCCCACACACACACTCACCACACCCTCTCCAACACTCTCTCCCACACACACACACACTCACCCACACCCTCTCCAACACTCTCTCCCACACACACACTCACCACACCCTCTCCAACACTCTCTCCCACACACACACACACTCACCCACACCCTCTCCAACACTCTCTCCCACACACACACTCACCACACCCTCTCCAACACTCTCTCCCACACACACACGCTCACCCACACCCTCTCCAACACTCTCTCCCACACACACACACACTCACTCACACCCTCTCCAACACTCTCTCCCATACACGCACTCACCCACACCCTCTCCAACACTCTCTCCCATATACACACACTCACTCACACCCTCTCCAACACTCTCTCCCACACACACACACACTCACCCACACCCTCTCCAGCACTCTCTCCCATATACACACACTCACCCACACCCTCTCCAACACTCTCTCCCACACACACACACACTCACCCACACCCTCTCCAACACTCTCTCCCACACACACACACACTCACCCACACCCTCTCCAACACTCTCTCCCACACACACACGCTCACCCACACCCTATCCAATACTCTCTCCCATACACACACTCACTCACACCCTCTCCAACACTCTCTCCCACACACACACTCACCCACACCCTCTCCAACACTCTCTCCCACACACACGCACACCCACACACTCACCAACACTCTCTCCCATAAACACACACACACTCACCCACACCTTCTCCAATACTCTCTCCAATACATACACACACACACTCTCCAACACTCTCCCATATACACACACAGACACACACCCTCTCCAACACTCTCTCCCACACACACACACACCCCACACCCTCTCCAACACTCTCTCCCACACACACACACACTCACTCACACCCTCTCCAACACTCTCTCCCATACACACACTCACTCACACCCTCTCCAACACTCTCTCCCATACACGCACTCACCCACACCCTCTCCAACACTCTCTCCCAGACACACACACTCACCCACACCCTCTCCAACACTCTCTCCCATATACACACACTCACCCACACCCTCTCCAACACTCTCTCCCACACACACACACACTCACTCACACCTTCTCCAACACTCTCTCCCACACACACACACACTCACTCACACCCTCTCCAACACTCTCTCCCATACACACACTCACCCACACCCTCTCCAACACTCTCTCCCACACACACACACACTCACCCACACCCTCTCCAGCACTCTCTCCCATATACACACACTCACCCACACCCTCTCCAACACTCTCTCCCATACACACACACTCACCCACACCCTCTCCAGCACTCTCTCCCATATACACACACACACCCCACACCCTCTTCAACACTCTCTCCCATACACACACACTCACCCACACCCTCTCCAACACTCTCTCCCATACACACACTCACCCACACCCTCTTCAACACTCTCTCCCATACACACACACTCACCCACACCCTCTCCAACACTCTCTCCCATACACACACACTCACCCACACCCTCTCCAACACTCTCTCCCATACACACACTCACCCACACCCTCTCCAACCCTCTCTCCCACACACACACACTCACCCACACCCTCTCCAACACTCTCTCCCATACAGACACACTCACCCACACCCTCTCCAACACTCTCTCCCATACACACACTCACCCACACCCTCTCCAACACTCTTTCCCACACACACACACTCACCCACACCCTCTCCAACACTCTCTCCCACACACACACACTCACCCACACCCTCTCCAACACTCTCTCCCATACACACACTCACCCACACCCTCTCCAACACTCTTTCCCATACAGACACACTCACCCACACCCTCTCCAACACTCTCTCCCATACACACACACTCACCCACACCCACACCCACAATCTTCCTCTCTCCTGGACCAACCTCCAATCTCTCACCGACACCCACCCTTCGTTCCCCCAACCACACCCACTCTCTCACCCACGCCCAGTCTCTTACCTCCTCCCTCACCCTCAACCATCTCCCATGCTGCGAATCACCCAATCTCTCACCCCCTCCCTGACCCTCATGCCCACCTTCACCCAATTGCCTGCCCACATGTTGCCCCTCACCTCCCCCCCCCAAACTCACCCAATCCCTCACTCACACTCTCCGCCACGGTCACTACTGTCTCCGACGCCCTCCCCCATTGCCCCAAATATTCTCCCCCCTTCCCTCACCCCCTCTTTTACCCTCACCCTCATGCTCACTCTCCCACCCTCAATCACACACTCATCCACGACCAGGTTGCTATCCCCACCAACACCCACACAGGGTCACACCTTCCCCTTCCCCACCACCTCACCCTCACCCAGTGTTTCAACCTTTCCCTGCCCCCTCTGCTGTCTTTCAGATTTTTTTCCTTTCTCCCATATTTTAGGGGCTCCAGTTCCCGTTGAGTGCCCACCTCCCCCCCACCCCATGTCCCCCGTTTCCCAGACTACCCTGGGATTCACCTTTCCCGCTCTCCCTCACCCAGGGATTACTAAGCTCCCTGCTGTTTACCTGACAGGGTACCGACGGCTCACCCCCTAATACAGGACGTAACCCGTCATCCCTCCACTGCCAGACGAAGCTGGTCTCTCCCCCGTCACCTGCTCCCGTGCGGAACACCATCTTCAGTGGCACAGCGGGCACCCGCTCGCCAATTCCTCAGAGCCCCGGCCACACCCGGTGCGTACTCCCAATTCCGGAGCTCACCCAGTGGGAATCGGATCAGGAGCCGACTGGAGTCTCCCGCAGGAATCGCCCCCTCGGTGTTCCGGCCAGGAGGTGGTCACCAGACTCTGGACTCGGACGGGCACTGCCTGCATTGGGAGGCACAGGTTACAGTGAGGGGTCCCCCTCTCACCGGCAACTCAGCACCCCCCCCACCCCCCCCACCCCCCCCACCCCCCACCCAAACACACTGTCACCTACACAGCCTCCCGCAGACCCTGGTTCACACTCAGACCCACCCTCACCCTCGGACCCTCCCTCACCCTCGGACCCTCATTCACCCTCGGACGGTCCCTCACCCTCGGACCGTCCCTCACCTTCGGACCCACCCTCACTCGCAGACCCACCCTCACCCTCGGACCCACCCTCACCCTCGGACCCTCCCTCACCCTCGGACCCTCCCTCACCCTCGGACCCTCCCTCACCTTCGGACCCACCCTCACTCGCAGACCCTCCCTCACCCTCGGACCCTCCCTCACCCTCAGACCCTCCCTCACCCTCGGACCCTCCCTCACCCTCGGACCGTCCCTCACCCTCGGACCCACCCTCACCCTCGGACCCTCCCTCACCCTCAGACCCTCCCTCACACTCGGACCCTCCCTCACCCTCGGACCCTCCCTCACCCTCAGACCGTCCCTCACCCTCGGACCCTCCCTCACACTCGGACCCTCCCTCACCCTCGGACCCTCCCTCACACTCGGACCCTCCCTCACCCTCGGACCCTCCCTCACACTCGGACCTTCCCTCACCCTCGGACCCTCCCTCACCCTCGGACCCTCCCTCACCCTCAGACCGTCCCTCACCCTCGGACCCTCCCTCACCCTCGGTCCCTCCCTCACCCTCAGACCGTCCCTCACCCTCGGACCCACCCTCACCCTCGGACCCTCCCTCACCCTCGGACCCTCCTTCACCCTCGGACCCTCCCTCACCCTCGGACCCTCCCTCACCCCTTGGTCCCTCCCTCACCCTCGGACCCTCCCTCACCCTCGGACCGTCCCTCACCCTTGGACCCACCCTCACTCGCAGACCCTCCCTCACCCTCGGACCCTCCCTCACCCTCGGACCCACCCTCACCCTCAGACCCTCCCTCACACTCGGACCCTCCCTCACCCTCGGACCCTCCCTCACCCTCAGACCCTCCCTCACACTCGGACCTTCCCTCACCCTCGGACCGTCCCTCACCCTCAGACCCTCCCTCACCCTCGGACACACCCTCACCAGCAGACGCTCCCTCACCCACAGACCCTCCCTCACCCCTTGGTCCCTCCCTCACCCTTGGACACAACCTCACCCTCGGACCCTCCCTCACCCTCAGACACAACCTCACCCTCGGACCCAAACTCACCCGCAGACCCTGCCTCACCCTCGGACCCACCCTCACCCTCGGACCCTCCCTCACCCTCGGACCCACCCTCACCCTCGGACCCACCCTCACCTTCGGACCCACCCTCACCCTCAGACCCTCCCTCACCCTCGGACCCACCTTCACCCTAGGACCCACCCTCACCCTCGGACCCACCCTCACCCTCGGACCCTCCCTCACCCTCGGACCCTCCCTCACCGTCGGACCCTCCCTCACCCTCAGACCCTCCCTCACCCTCGGAACCTCCTTCACCCTCGGACACACACTTACCCTCGGACCATCCCTCAGCCTGGGCTCCTCTCTCACCCGCAGACACTCCCTCACCCTCACACCCTCACCCTCACCCTCACCCTCACCCTCTCACACCCTCTCCCTCTCACACCCTCTCCCTCTCACACCCTCACCCTCTCACACCCTCACCCTCACCCTCACCCTCACCCTCTCCCTCTCACACCCTCACCCTCTCACACCCTCACCCTCTCACACCCTCACCCTCACCCTCACCCTCACCCTCTCCCTCTCACACCCTCACCCTCTCACACCCTCACCCTCACCCTCACCCTCACCCCTCACCCTCACCCTCACCCTCTCACACCTTCGCCCACAGACCCACCCTCACCCTCGGACCCTGCCTCAATCTCGGACCCACCCTCACCCCTTGGTCCCTCCCTCACCCGCAGACACTCCCTCACACTCGGACCCACCCTCACCTGCAGACACTCCCTCACCCGCAGAACCTCCCTCACCCTCGGACACATGCTCACCCTTGGACCCACCCTCACCCTCGGACCCTCCCTCACCCTCGGACCCTCATTCACCCTCGGACCCACCCTCACCCTCGGACACTCCCTCACCCTCGGACCCTCATTCACCCGCAGACCCTCCCTCACCCTCGGACGGTCCCTCACCCTCGGACCGTCCCTCAATCTCAGACCCTCCCTCACCCTCGGACCCTCATTCACCCGCAGATCCTCCCTCACCCCTTGGTCCCTCCCTCACCCTCGGACACAACCTCACCCTCGGACCCAACCTCACCCTCGGACCCTCCCTTGCCCGCAGACCCTCCTTCACCCTCGGACCCTCCTTCACCCTCGGACCCTCCCTCACCCTCGGACCCACCCTCACCCTCGGACCCTCCTTCACCCTCGGACCCTCCTTCACCCTCGGACCCTCCCTCACCAGGAGACGCTCCCTCATCCTCGGACCCACCCTCACCCTCGGACCCTCCCTCACCCTCGGACCCACCCTCACCCTCGGACCCTCCTTCACCCTCGGACCCTCCCTCACCGTCGGACCCTCCCTCACCCCTTGGTCCCTCCCTCACCCTCGGACCCTCCCTCACCCTCGGACCCTCCCTCACCCCTTGGTCCCTCCCTCACCCTCGGACCCTCCCTCACCCTCGGACCCTCCTTCACCCTCGGACCCTCCCTCACCCTCGGACCCACCTTCACCCTCGGACCCTCCCTCACCCTCAGACCCACCTTCACCCTCGGACCCTCCCTCACCCTCGGACCCACCTTCACCCTCGGACCCTCCCTCACCCTCGGACCCTCCCTCACCCCTTGGTCCCTCCCTCACCCTCGGACCCTCCCTCACCCTCGGACCCTCCTTCACCCTCGGACCCTCCCTCACCCTCGGACCCACCTTCACCCTCGGACCCTCCCTCACCCTCAGACCCACCTTCACCCTCGGACCCTCCCTCACCCTCGGACCCACCTTCACCCTCGGACCCTCCCTCACCCTCGGACCCTCCCTCACCCTCGTACACACCCGCACCTTCGGACCCACCCTCACCCACAGACTCTCCCTCACCCACAGACCCTCCTTCACCCTCGGAACCTCCCTCACCCTCGGACCCTCCCTCACCGTCGGACCCTCCCTCACCCTCAGACCCTCCTTCACCCTCGGAACCTCCCTCACCCTCGGACACACACTTACCCTCGGACCCTCCCTCAGCCTGGGCTCCTCTCACACCCTCACTCTCTCACACCCTCACCCTCTCACACCCTCACCCTCTCACACCCTCACCCTCTCACACCCTCTCCCTCTCACACCCTCACCCTCTCACACCCTCACCCTCTCACACCCTCACCCTCACCCTCACCCTCTCACACCCTCACGCTCTTGCACCCTCACCTTTGGACCTACCCTCACCCTCGGACCCACCCTCGCCCGCAGATCCTCCCTCACCCTCGGACCCTCCCTCACCCTCGGACCCACCCTCACCCTCGGACCCTCCTTCACCCTCGGACCCTCCCTCACCGTCGGACCCTCCCTCACCCCTTGGTCCCTCCCTCACCCTCGGACCCTCCCTCACCCTCGGACCCTCCCTCACCCTCGGACCCTCCCTCACCCCTTGGTCCCTCCCTCACCCTCGGACCCTCCCTCACCCTCGGACCCTCCTTCACCCTCGGACCCTCCCTCACCCTCGGACCCACCTTCACCCTCGGACCCTCCCTCACCCTCAGACCCACCTTCACCCTCGGACCCTCCCTCACCCTCGGACCCACCCTCACCCTCGGACCCTCCCTCACCCTCTCACATCCTCACCTTCTCACATCCTCACCCTCTCACACCCTCACCCTCGGACCCACCCTCGCCCGCATTCCCTCCCTCACCCTCGGACCCTCCCTCACCCTCTCACACCCTCACCCTCGGACCCACCCTCACCCTCGGACCCACCCTCACCCTCAGACCCTCCCTCACCCTCTCACACCCTCACCCTCTCACACCCTCACCCTCTCACACCCTCACCCTCGGACCCACCCTCGCCCGCATTCCCTCCCTCACCCTCGGACCCTCCCTCACCCTCTCACACCCTCACCCTCTCACACCCTCACCCTCTCACACCCTCACCCTCTCACACCCTCACCCTCGGACCCACCCTCGCCCGCATTCCCTCCCTCACCCTCGGACCCTCCCTCACCCTCTCACACCCTCACCCTCGGACACACCCTCACCCTCGGACCCTCCCTCACCCTCTCACACCCTCACCCTCTCACACCCTCACCCTCGGACACACCCTCACCCGCAAACCCTCCCTAACACTCGGACCCACCCTCACCTGCAGACACTCCCTCACCCGCAGAACCTCCCTCACCCTCGGACACTCCCTCACCCTCGGACCCACCCTCACCCTCGGACCCACCCTCACCCTCGGACCCTCCCTCACCCTCGGACCCACCCTCACCCTCGGACCCACCCTCACCCTCGGACTGTCCCTCACCCTCGGACCGTCCCTCAATCTTGGACCCACCCTCACCCTCGGACCCACCCTCACCCTCGCACCCTCCCTCACCCTCGGACCCTCCCTCACCCTCGGACTGTCCCTCACCCTCGGACCGTCCCTCAATCTCGGACCCACCCTCACCCTCGGACCCACCCTCACCCTCGCACCCTCCCTCACCCTCGGACCCTCCCTCACCCTCGGACCCACCCTCACCCTCGGACCCTCCCTCACCCTCGGACCCTCCCTCACCCTCGGACCCACCCTCACCCTCGGACCCTCCCTCACCTTCGTACCCACCCTCACCATCGGACACACACTCTCCCTCGGACCTTCCCTCAGCCTGGGCCCCTCCCTTGCCCACAGACCCACCCTCACCCTCGGACCCTCCCTCATGCTCGAACCCACCCTCACCCTCGGACCCACCCTCACCCTCGGACCCACCCTCACCCTCGGACCCACCCTCACCCTCGGACCCTCCCTCACCCGCAGACCCTCCCTCACCCTCAGACAGTCCCTCACCCTCAGACCGTCCCTCAATCTCAGACCCACCCTCATGCTCGAACCCACCCTCACCCTCGCACCCTCCCTCACCGTCGGACCCTCCCTCATGCTCGGACCCTCCCTCACCCTCGGACCCTCCGCCACCTGCAGACACTCTCTCATCCTTGGACCCACCCTCACCCACAGACCCTTCCTCACCCTAGGCCCCTCCCTCACCCTCAGATCCACCCTCACCCTCGGACACCCCCTCACCCTCAGACACACACTCACCCTCGGACCTTCCCTCAGCCTGGGCCCCTCCCTCACCCAAAGACACTCCCTCACCCGCAGACCCTCCCTCACTCTCACATCCTCACCCTCACACCCTCTCACACTCACCCTCTCACACCCTCACCTTCACCCTCCCCCTCGGACCCATCCTCACCCTCTCACACCCTCACTCTCTGACACTCTCACTCTCTGACACCCTCACCCTCACCCTCACCCCTCACCCTCACCCTCGCTCCCTCACCCTCACCCCTCACCCTCACCCTCACCCTCTCTCACCCTCACCCTCTCTCACCCTCACCCTCTCACACCCTCACCCTCTCACACCCTCTCACACCCTCTCACACCCTCACCCCTCACCCTCACCCTCACCCCTCACCCTCACCCCTCACCCTCACCCTCACCCTCACCCTCACCCTCACCCTCTCACACCCTCACCCCTCACCCTCACCCTCACCCCTCACCCTCACCCTCTCACACCCTCACCCTCACCCTCTCACACCCTCACCCCTCACCCTCACCCTCACCCTCACCCTCACCCTCTCACACCCTCACCCCTCACCCTCACCCTCACCCTCACCCTCTCACACCCTCACCCTCACCCTTCACCCTCACCCTCACCCTCACCCTCACCCTCTCACACCCTCACCCTCACCCTCACCCTCTCACACCCTCACCCTCACCCCTCACCCTCACCCCTCACCCTCACCCTCACCCTTCACCCTCACCCTCTCACACCCTCACCCTCTCACACCCTCACCCTCACCCTTCACCCTCACCCTCACCCTCACCCTCACCCTCTCACACCCTCACCCTCACCCTCACCCTCTCACACCCTCACCCTCACCCCTCACCCTCACCCCTCACCCTCACCCTCACCCTTCACCCTCACCCTCTCACACCCTCACCCTCTCACACCCTCACCCTCACCCCTCACCCTCACCCTCACCCTTCACCCTCACCCTCTCACACCCTCACCCTCTCACACCCTCACCCTCTCACACCCTCACCCTCACCCTCACCCCTCACCCTCACCCTCACCCTTCACCCTCACCCTCTCACACCCTCACCCTCTCACACCCTCACCCTCTCACACCCTCACCCTCACCCTCACCCCTCACCCTCACCCTCACCCTCACCCTCACCCCTCACCCTCACCCTCACCCTTCACCCTCACCCTCTCACACCCTCACCCTCTCACACCCTCACCCTCACCCTCACCCCTCACCCCTCACCCTCACCCTCACCCTCACCCCTCACCCTCACCCTCACCCTCACCCTCACCCCTCACCCTCACCCTCACCCTTCACCCTCACCCTCTCACACCCTCACCCTCTCACACCCTCACCCTCTCACACCCTCACCCTCACCCTCACCCCTCACCCCTCATCCTCACCCTCACCCTCACCCTCATCCTCACCCTCACCCTCACCCCTCACCCTCTCACACCTTCACTCTGACCACCTCATACTCCCTTCCTCATCCATTCACTACACCGCCCCACTGCCCCACTGCCCCAAAATGACTGTGTACTTCTGGTGCTTTCTGCTCTGCTGCAGAGTTCACCCCACAATCCGTCTGGATTTCCCATCGACACAGCTTTCCTGTCCCTCACCTCACCCCTTCCCCTATTCCCCACTCCCTCCCACCCCTTACTCCATCCCCATCCCCATCCCCATCCTTCCCCACATCTACACCCCGATCCGCCCACTCTTTCCCTATTCCCCACGCCTCCCTCACTTACACCCCAACTTGCTCCCAGTCTCTCATCCCCACTATCGCAGCTCCCCCCATCCCCCACATGCTCCCAGCTCACTCCCTCTCCCACCACCTTGCCCCACCCACCCCTCCCTTCCCCAGTGTCACACCCTGATCCCCCTCTCCCATTCTGCTGCTGCTCTCACTGTGGTCTCTCCCCAGACCTGTGCATCATCGATTCCACCTCAGGGCATCCTCACCCTAACCCATCGTCTACAGGGGATCGATCATCCAAGCTGGTTTCCTTCGTGGGTTTCACTATCTGACTCTCTCTCTCTGTGTCTGTGTGTGTTCCTGTCTGTTTCTGTGTGTATGTGTGTGTGTTTGTGTGTGTGTGTGTCTGTGTCTGTCTGCGTGTGTGTCTATCTGTCTGTGTGTGTCTGTGTGTGTGTGTGTGTTTGTGTGTGTCTGTCTATATGTGTCTGTCTGTGTCTGTGTCTGTGTCTGTGTGTCTGTCTGTGTGTGTCTGTCTATGTGTGTCTGTGTAACTGTCTGTGTGTGTGTGTCTCTGTGTCTGTCTGTGTGTGTTTGTGTCTGTGTGTGTCTGTCTGTGTGTGTCTGTCTGTGTGTGCGCCTGTCTGTGTGTGTCTGTGTGTCTGTCTGTGTGTGTGTGTCTGTCTATGTGTGTCTGTCTGCGTGTCTGTTGTTGTGTGTGTTTGTCTGTGTGTGTGTGTGTTTGTCTCTGTGTGTGTCTGTGTCTGTGTGTGTGTCTGTGTGTGTGTGTCTGTGTGTGTGTTTGTCTCTGTGTCTGTGTGTGTCTGTGTGTGTTTGTGTGTCTGTGTGTTTGTCTGTGTGTCTGTGTCTGTGTGTGTGTGTGTCTGTCTGTGTGTCTGTGTGTGTGTGTCTATGTGTGTGTCTGTGTGTGTGTCTGTCTGTCTGTGTGTGTGTGTGTGTCTGTGTGTGTGTGTGTGTATGTCTGTATGTGTGTCTGTGTGTCTGTGTCCGTGTGTGTCTGTGTGTCCAGCAGCAGTGCTGATGAGAGAGCCGTGCGGGAGGTGAAGAGCTTCCTGCTCCGTGCGTTAAACCTCCAGCACATTCCCCGGACTCAGGTGGACACAGTCAGGCAGCTGCGTACAATCTGGAGAGCGAGACTCCAGGCCACATCTCTGAACCTCCAACAGTCCACAGCACAGCAAGAGCAGCCAGGTAGGACGGAGCCTTACTGATCTACCACCCACGTCCCCCCAACCCAACTTTACATCACTGCCTGGGCCCAGCATTTATCACCCGTCCCTTAGTTACCCCTTGAGAAGGTGGGGGTGAGCTGCCATCTTGAACCACTGCAATCCATGGGCTGTGGATAGACCCACAATGCCCTGGGGGAGGGCGTTCCAGGATTCTGACCCAGTGACCGTGAAGGAACGGCCGATATATTCCCAAGTCGGGATGGGGTGTGGTTCGGAAGGGAACCTGCAGGTAGCGGTGTTCCCCATGTATCTGCTGCCCTTGTACTTCTAGATGGAAGTGGTCTTGGTTGGGGAAAGTGCAGTCAAAGAATATTGGGTGAATTTCTGCCAGGCTGCTTGGAGATGGTACACACTGCTGGTACAGTGCGTCGGGGGGTGGGGGCAGGGGGGAGAGATACTGGGTGTGGTGCCAATCAAACAGCGGGCTACTTTGTCCCGAATGGTGTCATGCTTCTTCTGTGGTGTTGGAGCTGCCCCCATCCAGGGGCAAGTGTGGAGTATTCCCTCACTCTCCTGACTTGTACACGGCAGACGTTGGGAAGTCAGGAAGTGTGTCATTCCTTATAGGAGTCCTAGCCTCTGTCTATATACCCCCTCACCCTCCCTCACACACACCCCCCATATACCCCCTCACCCTCCCTCACACACACCCCCATATACCCCCTCACCCTCCCTCTCACACACCCCCATATACCCCCTCACCTTCCCTCACACACCCCCATATACCCCCTCACCCTCCCTCACACACCCCCATATACCCCCTCACCTTCCCTCACACACCCCCATATACCCCCTCACCCTCCGCAACACACCCTCATAAAACTCCTCACCCTCCCTCTCTCACACCCACATATACCCCCTGCCTCTTACACAACCCCGTATATCCCCTCACCCTCCCTCAGACACCCCCATATACCCCCTCACCGTCCCTCACACACCCCCATATACCCCCTCACCGTCCCTCACACACCCCCACATACCCCCTCACCCTCCCTCACACACCCCCATATACCCCCTCACACTCCCTCACACACCCCCATTTACCCCCTCACCCTCCCTCACACACCCCCATATACCCCCTCACCCTCCCTCACACACCCCCACATACCCCCTCACCCTCCCTCACACACCCCCATATACCCCCTCACCCTCCTCACACAACCCCCATATACCCCCTCACCCTCCCTCACACACACCCCCCATATACCCCCTCACCCTCCCTCACACACACCCCCCATATACCCCCTCACCTTCCCTCACACACCCCCATATACCCCCTCACCCTCCTCACACACCCCCATATACCCCCTCACCCTCCCTCTCACATACATCCATACACCCCCTCACCCTCCTCACACACCCCCCATATACCCCCTCACCCTCCCTCACACACCCCCATATACCCCCTCACCCTCCCTCACACACCCCCATATACCCCCTCACACTCCCTCACACACCCCCATATACCCCCTCACCTTCCCTCACACACACCCCCCATATACCCCCTCACCCTCCCTCACACACACCCCCCATATACCCCCTCACCTTCCCTCACACACCCCCATATACCCCCTCACCCTCCTCACACACCCCCATACACCCCCTCACCCTCCTCACACACCCCCCATATACCCCCTCACCCTCCCTCACACACCCCCATATACCCCCTCACCCTCCCTCACACACCCCCATATACCCCCTCACACTCCCTCACACACCCCCATATACCCCCTCACCTTCCCTCACACACCCCCACATACCCCCTCACCCTCCCTCACACACCCCCATATACCCCCTCACCCTCCCTCACACACCCCGACATACCCCCTCACCCTCCCTCACACACCCCCATATACCCCCTCACCCTCCCTCACACACCCCCATATACCCCCTCACCCTCCCTCACACACCCCCATATACACCCTCACCCTCCCTCTCACACCCCCATATACCCCCTCACCCTCCCTCACACACCCCCATATACCCCCTCACCCTCCCTCACACACCCCCATATACCCCCTCACCCTCCTCACACACTCCCATATACCCCCTCACCCTCCCTCACACACCCCCATATACCCCCTCACCCTCCTCACACACTCCCATATACACCCTCACCCTCCCTCACACACCCCCATATACCCCCTCACCCTCCCTCACACACCCCCATATACACCCTCACCCTCCCTCACACACCCCCATATACACCCTCACCCTCCCTCTCACACCCCCATATACCCCCTCACCCTCCCTCACACACCCCCATATACCCCCTCACCCTCCCTCACACACCCCCATATATCCCCTCACCCTCCCTCACACACACCCCCCATATACCCCCTCACCCTCCCTCACACACCCCCATATACACCCTCACCCTCCCTCTCACACCCCCATATACCCCCTCACCCTCCCTCTCACACCCCCATATACCCCCTCACCCTCCCTCACACACCCCCATATACCCCCTCACCCTCCCTCACACACCCCCATATACCCCCTCACCCTCCCTCACACACCCCCATATACCCCCTCACCCTCCCTCACACACTCCCATATACCCCCTCACCCTCCCTCACACACCCCCATATACCCCCTCACCCTCCCTCACACACCCCCATATACCCCCTCACCCTCCCTCACACACTCCCATATACCCCCTCACCCTCCCTCACACACCCCCATATACCCCCTCACCCTCCCTCACACATCCCCATATACCCCCTCACACTCCCTCACACACCCCCATATACCCCCTCACCCTCCCTCACATACCCCCATACACCCCCTCACCCTCCCTCACACTCCCCCATATACCACCTCACCCTCCCTCACACACGGCCATATACCCCCTCACCCTCCCTCACTCACCCCCATATACCCCCTCGCCCTCCCACACACATGGCCATATACCCCCTCACCCTCCCTGTCACACCCCCTCACCCTCCTCTCACACCCCCATATACCCCCTCACCCTCCCTCACACACCCCCATATACCCCCTCACCCTCCCTCACACACCCCCATATACCCCCTCACCCTCCCTCACACACTCCCATATACCCCCTCACCCTCCCTCACATACCCCCATATATCCCCTCACCCTCCCCCACACACCCCCATATACCCCCTCACCCTCCCTCTCACACCCCCATATACACCCTCACCCTCCCTCACACACCCCCATATACCCCCTCACCCTCCCTCTCACACCCCCATATACCCCCTCACCCTCCCTCTCTCACACCCCCATGTACCCCCTCACCCTCCCTCACACACCCCCATATACCCCTTCATACTCCCTCACACACCCCCATATATCCCCTCACCCTCCCTCACACACCCCCATATACCCCCTCACACTCCCTCACACACCCCCATATATCCCCTCACCCTCCCTCACACACCCCCATATACCCCCTCACCCTCCCTCTCACACCCCCATATACCCCCTCACCCTCCCTCACACACCCCCATATACCCCCTCACCCTCCCTCACACACCCCCATATACCCCCTCACCCTCCCTCACACACCCCCATATACCCCCTCACCCTCCCTCACACACCCCCATATACCCCCTCACCCTCCCTCTCACACACCCCCATATACCCCCTCACACTCCCTCTCACACCCCCATATACACCCTCACCCTCCCTCTCACACCCCCATATACCCCCTCACCCTCCCTCACACACCCCCATATACCCCCTCACCCTCCCTCACACACCCCCATATACCCCCTCACCCTCCCTCACACACCCCCATATACCCCCTCACCCTCCCTCACACACCCCCATATACCCCCTCACCCTCCCTCACACACCCCCATATACACCCTCACCCTCCCTCAGACACCCCCATATACCCCCTCACCCTCCCTCACACACCCCCATATACCCCCTCACCCTCCCTCACACACCCCCATATATCCCCTCACCCTCCCTCACACACCCCCATATACCCCCTCGCCCTCCCTCACACAAGGCCATATACCCCATCACCCTCCCTGTCACACACCCCCATATACCCCCTCACCCTCCCTCACACACCCCCATATACCCCCTCACCCTCCTCTCACACCCCCATATACCCCCTCACCCTCCCTCACACACCCCCATATACCCCCTCACCCTCCCTCACACACCCCCATATACCCCCTCACCCTCCCTCTCACACCCCCATATACACCCTCACCCTCCCTCACACACCCCCATATACCCCCTCACCCTCCCTCACACACCCCCATATATCCCCTCACCCTTCCATCACACACCCCCATATACCCCCTCACCCTCCCTCACACACCCCCATATACCCCCTCACCCTCCCTCACACACCCCCATACACCCCCTCACCCTCCCTCACACACCCCCATATACCCCCTCACACTCCCTCACACACCCCCATATACCCCCTCACCTTCCCTCACACACCCCCATATACCCCCTCACCCTCCCTCACACACCCCCATATACCCCCTCACCCTCCCTCACACACCCCCACATACTCCCTCACCCTCCGCAACACACCCTCATAAAACTCCTCACCCTCCCTCTCTCACACCCACATATACCCCCTGCCTCTTACACAACCCCGTATATCCCCTCACCCTCCCTCAGACACCCCCATATACCCCCTCACCCTCCCTCACACACCCCCATATACCCCCTCACCCTCCCTCACACACCCCCACATACCCCCTCACCCTCCCTCACACACCCCCATATACCCCCTCATCCTCCCTCACACACCCCCATAAACCCCTCACCCTCCCTCTCACACCCCCATAAACCCCTCACCCTCCCTCTCTGTCACCTGCATATACCCCCTGCCACTCCCACACCCCCATATACCCCCTCACCCACCCTCCCACAAAACCAAAAAACCCCTCATCCTCCCTCACACACCCCCCACTTACCCCGTCACCTTCCCTCGTAAACCCCCATATACCCCCTCACCCTCCCTCTCACACCCCCATATACCCCCTCACCCTCCCTCACACACCCCCATATACCCCCTCACCCTCCCTCTCACACCCCCATATACCCCCTCACCCTCCCTCTCTCACACCCCCATATACCCCCTCACCCTCCTCACACACCCCCATATACCCCCTCACCCTCCCTCTCTCACACCCCCATATACCCCCTCACCCTCCTCACACACCCCCATATACCCCCTCACCCTCCCTCACACACACCCCCACATACCCCCTCACCCTCCCTCACACACACCCCCATATACCCCCTCACACTCCCTCACACACCCCCATATACCCCCTCACCCTCCCTCACACACACCCCCCATATACCCCCTCACCCTCCCTCACACACACCCCCATAACCCCCTCACCCTCCCTCACACACACCCCCATAACCCCCTCACCCTCCCTCACACACACCCCCACATACCCCCTCACCCTCCCTCACACACACCCCCATATACCCCCTCACACTCCCTCTCACACCCCCATATACCCCCTCACCCTCCCTCACACACCCCCATATACCCCCTCACCCTCCCTCACACACCCCCATATACACCCTCACCCTCCCTCACACACCCCCATATTCCCCCTCACCCTCCCTCACACACCCCCATATACCCCCTCACCCTCCCTCACACACCCCCATATACACCCTCACCCTCCCTCACACACCCCCATATATCCCCTCACACTCCCTCACACACCCCCATATACCCCCTCACCCTCCCTCTCACACCCCCATATACCCCCTCACCCTCCCTCACACACCCCCATATATCCCCTCACCTTCCCTCACATACGGCCATATACCCCCTCACCCTCCCTCACACACCCCCATATACCCCCTCGCCCTCCCTCACACACCCCCATACACACCCTCACCCTCCCTCACACACACCCCCATATACCCCCTCACCCTCCCTCACACACACCCCCACATACCCCCTCACACTCCCTCACACACCCCCATATACCCCCTCACCCTCCCTCACACACCCCCATATACCCCCTCACACTCCCTCACACACCCCCATATACCCCCTCACCCTCCCTCTCACATCCCCATATACCCCCTCACACTCCCTCACACACCCCCATATACCCCCTCACCCTCCCTCACACACCCCCATATACCCCCTCACCCTCCCTCACACACCCCCATATACCCCCTCACCCTCCCTCACACACCCCCATATACCCCCTCACCCTCCCTCTCACATCCCCATATACCCCCTCACACTCCCTCACACACCCCCATATACCCCCTCACCCTCCCTCACACACCCCCATATACCCCCTCACCTTCCCTCACACACCCCCATATACCCCCTCACCCTCCCTCTCACACCCCCATATACCCCCTCACCTTCCCTCACATACGGCCATATAACCCCTCACACCCTCTCTCACACCCCCATATATCCCCTCACCCTCCCTCACACACCCCCATATACCCCCTCACCCTCCCTCACACACCCCCATATACCCCCTCACACTCCCTCACACACCCCCATATATCCCCTCACCCTCCCTCACACACCCCCATATATCCCCTCACCCTCCCTCACACACCCCCATATATCCCCTCACCCTCCCTCACACACCCCTATATACCCCCTCACACACCCCCATATGCCCCCTCACCCTCCCTCACACACCCCCATATACCCCCTCACACTCCCTCACACACCCCCATATACCCCTCACCCTCCCTCTCACACCCCCATATACCCCCTCACACTCCCTCACACACCCCCATATATCCCCTCACCCTCCCTCACACACCCCCATATACCCCCTCACACTCCCTCACACACCCCCATATATCCCCTCACCCTCCCTCTCACACCCCCATATACCCCCTCACCTTCCCTCACACACCCCCATATACCCCCTCACCCTCCCTCACACACCCCCATATACCCCCTCACCCTCCCTCACACACCCCCATATACCCCCTCACCCTCCCTCACACACCCCCATATACCCCCTCACCCTCCCTCTCACACACCCCCATATACACCCTCACCTTCCCTCACACACCCCCATATATCCCCTCACCTTCCCTCACATACGGCCATATACCCCCTCACCCTCCCTCTCACACCCCCATATACCCCCTCACACTCCCTCACACACCCCCATATACCCCCTCACACTCCCTCACACACCCCCATATATCCCCTCACACTCCCTCACACACCCCCATATATCCCCTCACACTCCCTCACACACCCCCATATACCCCCTCACACTCCCTCACACACCCCCATATATCCCCTCACACTCCCTCACACACCCCCATATACCCCCTCACCCTCCCTCACACACCCCCATATATCCCCTCACCCTCCCTCACACACCCCCATATACCCCCTCACCCTCCCTCACACACCCCCATATACCCCCTCACCCTCCCTCACCGTCCCTCACACACCCCCATGTACTCCCTCACCCTCCCTCACACACCCCATATACCCCCTCACCCTCCCCTACACGCCCCATATACACCCTCACCCTCCCCCACACACCCCATATATCCCCTCACCCTCCCTCTCACACCCCCATATACACCCTCACCCTCCCTCACACACCCCCATATACTCCTTCACCCTCCCTCTTACACACCCCGATATGCCCCTTCACCCTCCCTCACATGCCCCCATATACCCCCTCACCCTCCCTCACATGCCCCCACACCCCCCCTTATATCCACAAACACTCCAATTAGCCCTCCTCCTTCTCACACCCTTCCCCCTATAAACACCTTCCCCTCATGCACCCCTGTATTTCCCCTCACCCTCACACCTTTCCCTATATATCCTCCTTCACCTCACGTCTTCCCCATATACCTCTGTCCCCCTCACACCTTCCTGCACACACCCCCTCCCCCTTATTCCCTCCCCAGATGCACACCTCCCCCTTCCCTCACACCTTCCCCATGAAACCCCCCTCACTGTCCCCCAACGTACCCCAAACACCCCCTTGCCATCACATACCCCCATATATCCCCTTCCCCCTCACTCCATCTGCAATCAACCTGCTCCCCCATACCCCTCCCACCCCCTCACTCCCTCCCTATATACACCCCTCCCCCACTCACATCACCATATCACCCCTTACCCCTCATAGTCCCCCCATACTCCCTAATAGATCCCTCCCTATTCCCCTGAGACCTTCCCCAATATACCACGCTTCCCCCTCCCCGATACACATTAAATTGCAGTGGATTGGGAAGGTGCATTGAAGACAGTCAGCTGGCGTTGGAGTAAAGGGTGGGGGGTCTTTGAAGTGGAGTCCATTGCAGTGAGGCAGAATGCACTGGCGTGAGGGGGAGCATGTTGGAGTGAGGTGGAGGAAGGCTGAGCACATTGGAGTGAGGGGAGTGGGTGTGGGTGAGGGTGAGTGTGTTGGGGTAAGGATGAGTTGGTGGGAGTGAGGGTGAGTGGGTTGGAATGAGGGGGGGAATAAGGCTGACATTGCTGTAATGAGGGGTTGTGAGGGTGACGGTGTTGTAATGAGGGAGGAGTGAGGGTGACGGTGTTGTAATGAGGGTGTGGTGAGGGTGACGGTGTTGTAATGAGTGTGTGGTGAGGGTGAACGTGTTGTAATGAGTGTGTGGTGAGGGTGAACGTGTTGTAGTGAGGGTGTTGTGAGGGTGACAGTGTTGTAATGAGAGAGTTGTGAGGGTGATGGTGTTGTAATGAGGGGGTTGTGAGGGTGACGGTGTTGTAATGAGGGGGCGGTGAGGGTGACGGTGTTGTAATGAGGGGGTGTGAGGGTGATGGTGTTGTAATGAGGGGGCGGTGAGGGTGACGGTGTTGTAATGAGGGGGTGTGAGGGTGATGGTGTTGTAATGAGGGAGGAAGTGAGGGTGACAGTGTTGTAATGAGGGAGGAAATGAGGGTGATGGTGTTGTAATGGGGGGAGTAAGGATAACGGTGTTGTACTGAGGGGGGAAGTGAGGGTGACGATGTTGTAATGAAGGAGGAAGTGAGGGTGACAGTGTTGTAATGGGGGGAGTAAGGGTAACGGTGTAATGAGGACTTGTGAGGGTGACAGTGTTGGAATGAGGGAGACGGTGTTGTAATGAGGGGTTCGGGACGGTGACAGTGTTGTAATGAGGGGGCTGTGAGGGTGACGGTGTTGTAATGAGGGGGGGTGAGGGTGATGGTGCTGTAATGAGGGAGTTGTGAGGGTGATGGTGTTGTAATGAGGGGTTCGGGAGGGTGACAGTGTTGTAATGAGTGGATGTGAGGGTGACGGTGCTGTAATGAGGGAGTTGTGGTGACGGTGTTGTAATGAGGGGGTTGTGAGGGTGGCAGTGTGGTAATGGGGGGGGGGGTGTGAGGGTGATGGTGTTGTAATGAGGGTGGAGTGATTTGGAATATGGTCCCATGGGAAGGATTTCTGCCCTCATCCCACACGCTCAGTTCCTGCTGGTCTAACTCCGTACAAACGTTCCTGATACCCATTGCTCCAGCATTAGTGCTTTAGCCATCAGGTGCCAGGCTCCTACCCAGTGGAATTCCTTCCCTCAGTCTACCTGCTTCTCTCCATCCCTCTCCCACCCCCAACCCCTTCCCTTTGTCTATCTGTTTCTCTCAATCTCCCTCAGTCCCCTTCTCCCTCACTCTGTGTCTCTTCCTCCCTCTATCTTTCTCCTCTTCTCCATCTCTCCCTCATTCCTCTCTCTCTCAGTCCCCCTCTCTCTGTCCCTTTCTCTCTCTCTGCCTGTGCCTTCCTCCCTATCTCTATCTTTCTCCCCTTCTCCCTGTCTCCCTCAGGACCTCTCTCACTGTCCCTTTCTCTCTCTATCTCTATGTGCCTTCCTCTGCACCTCTGTTTTTATCCCCTTCTCCCTCTCCCCATGTCCCTCTCTCCCTCTGTCCCCCTCTCTCTCTGTCCCTTCCTCGCACCATCTATCTTTCCTACCTTCTCCCTTTCAACCTCTCTGTCTCTCCCTCTGGCGATCTGCCCAACGTTCTCACAAACCCTATCACACTGTCCCTCTGTCTCACACTCACTCTCTCACATTTTCTCTCTTGTCCCTTTCCCTCACTCTGTTGCTCCCGACTCCTCGAAAGACCCACCTTCAATCCTACCCTTTCAGTGGGAATTATGTTAGTCCTCGAGCAGAGTGTCTTCTCTGTGGGGCTCCGAGATGTTGAGATGAGTGGCTGGCTGGGGTTGCACTGTGGGATCGTGCTGCGTAAGGTCCTGGTGTTACACTGTGGGATCGTGCTGTGTAAGTTCCTGGTGTTACACTGTGGGATGATGCTGTGCAAGGCCCTGGTGTTACACTGTGGGATCGTGCTGTGTAAGGCCCTGGTGTTACACTGTGGGATCGTGCTGTGTAAGGCCCTGGTGTTACACTGTGGGATCGTGCTGTGTAAGGCCCTGGAGTTACACTGTGGGATCGTGTTGTGTACGGCCCTGGAGTTACACTGTGGGATCGTGCTGTGTAAGGTCCTGGCGTTACACTGTGGGATCGTGCTGTGTAAGGCCCTGGTGTTACACTGTGGGATCGTGCTGTGTAAGGCCCTGGAGTTACACTGTGGAATCGTGCTGTGTACGGCCCTGGAGTTACACTGTGGGATCGTGCTGTGTAAGGCCCTGGTGTTACACTGTGGGATCGTGCTGTGTAAGGCCCTGGTGTTACACTGTGGGATCGTGCTGTGTAAGGCCCTGGTGTTACAATGTGGGATCGTGCTGTGTACGGCCCTGGAGTTACACTGTGGGATCGTGCTGTGTACGGCCCTGGAGTTACACTGTGGGATCATGCTGTGTAAGGCCCTGGTGTTACACTGTGGGATCGTGCTGTGTACGGCCCTGGAGTTACACTGTGGGATCGTGTTGCTGGAAAAGCGCAGCAGGTCAGGCAGCATCCGAGGAACAGGAGAATCGACATTTCGAGCATCAGCCCTTCTTCAGGAATGAGGAGGGTGTGCCAAGCAGACTAAGATAAAAGGCAGAGAGGAGGGACTTGGGGGAGGGGCGTAGGGAATGCGATAGGTGGAGGGAGGTCAAGGTGAGGGTGATAGGCCGGAGTGGGGTGGGGGCGGAGAGGTCAGGAAGAAGATTGCAGGTTAGGAAGGTGGTGCTGAGTTCGAGAGTTGGGACTGAGACAAGGTGGGGGGAGGGGAAATGAGGAAACTGGAGAAATCTGAGTTCATCCCTTGTGGTTGGAGGGTTCCTAGGTGGAAGATGAGGCGCTCTTCCTCCAGCCGTCATGTTGCTATGGTCTGGCGATGGGAGAGTCTAAGGATCTGCATGTCCTTGGTGGAGTGGGAGGGGGAGTTGAACTGTTGAGCCACGGGGTGGTTGGGTTGGTTGGTCCGGGTGTCCCAGAGGTGTTCTCTGAAACGTTCCGCAAGTAGGCGGCCTGTCTCCCCAATATAGAGGAGGCCACATTGGGTGCAGTGGATGCAGTAAATGATGTGTTGGAGGTGCAGGTGAATTTGTGGTGGATATGGAAGTATCCCTTGGGGCCTTGGAGGGAGGTAAGGGGGGAGGTGTGGGCGCAAGTTTTGCATTTCCTGCGGTTGCAGGGGAAGGTCCCGGGAGTGGAGGTTGGGTTGGTGGGGGGTGTGGACCTGACGAGGGAGTCACGGAGGGAGTCGACTTTTCGGAACGCTGATGGGGGAGGGGAGGGAAATATGTCCCTGGTGGTGGGGTCCGTTTGGAGGTGGCGGGAATGACGGCGGATGATACGCTGTATATGGAGGTTGGTGGGGTGGTAGGTGAGGACCAGTGGGGTTCTGTCCTGGTGGCGATTGGAGGGGCAGGGCTCAAGGGCGGAGGAGCGGGAAGTGGAGGAGATGCGGTGGAGGGCATCGTTGACCACGTCTGGGGGGAAATTGCGGTCTTTGAAGAAGGAGGCCATCTGGGTTGTACGTATTGGAACTGGTCCTCCTGGGAGCAGATGCGGCGGAGACGAAGGAATTGGGAATATGGGATGGCGTTTGTACAGGGGGCAGGGTGGGAGGAGGTGTAGTCTAGGTAGCTGTGGGAGTCGGTCGGTTTATAGTAAATGTCCGTGTTGATTCGGTCGCCCGAGATAGAAATGGAGAGGTCTAGGAAGGGGAGGGAGGAGTCTGAGACGGTTCAGGTGAAGTTGAGGTCGGGGTGGAAGGTGTTGGTAAAGTGGATGAACTGTTCAACCTCCTCGTGGGAGCACAAGGCAGCGCCGATACAGTCATCGATGTAGCGGAGGAGAAGGTGGGAGGTGGTGCCAGTGTAGCTGCTGAAGATGGACTGTTCCACATATCCTACGAAGAGGCAGGCATAGCTGGGGCCCATGGGGGTGCTCATGGCTACTCCTTTGGTTTGGAGGAAGTGGGAGGATTGGAAAGAGAAGTTGTTCAGAGTGAGGACCAGTTCAGTCAGTCGAAGGAGGGTGTCAGGTTAGGGTGGATTGGCCGTGCTAAATTGTCCCATAGTACCCAGGGATGTGCAGGTTAGGGTGGATTGGCCGTGCTAAATTGTCCCCATAGTGTCCAGGGATGTGCAGGTTAGGGTGGATTGGCCATGCTAAATTGTCCCATAGTGTCCAGGGATGTGCAGGTTAGGGTGGATTGGCCATGCTAAATTGTCCCATAGTGTCCAGGGATGTGCAGGTTAGGGTGGATTGGCCATGCTAAATTGTCCCATAGTGTCCAGGGATGTGCAGGTTAGGGTGGATTGGCCGTGCTAAATTGTCCCATCGTGTCCAGGGATGTGCAGGTTAGGGTGGATTGGCCGTGCTAAATTGTCCCATAGTACCCAGGGATGTGCAGGTTAGGGTGGATTGGCCATGCTAAATTGTCCCATAGTGTCCAGGGATGTGCAGGTTAGGGTGGATTGGCCATGCTAAATTGTCCCATAGTGTCTAGGGATGTGCAGGTTAGGGTGGATTGGCCGTGCTAAATTGTCCCATCGTGTCCAGGGATGTGCAGGTTAGGGTGGATTGGCCGTGCTAAATTGTCCCATAGTGTCCAGGGATGTGCAGGTTAGGGTGGATTGGCCGTGCTAAATTGTCCCATAGTGTCCAGGGATGTGCAGGTTAGGGTGGATTGGCCGTGCTAAATTGTCCCATAGTGCCCAGGGATGTGCAGGTTAGGGTGGACTGGCCGTGCTAAATTGTCCCATAGTACCCAGGGATGTGCAGGTTAGGGTGGACTGGCCGTGCTAAATTGTCCCATAGTGCCCAGGGACGTGCAGGTTAGGGTGGACTGGCCGTGCTAAATTGTCCCATAGTACCCAGGGACGTGCAGGTTAGGGTGGATTGGCCGTGCTAAATTGTCCCATAGTGCCCAGGGACGTGCAGGTTAGGGTGGATTGGCCGTGCTAAATTGTCCCATAGTGCCCAGGGACGTGCAGGTTAGGGTGGATTGGCCGTGCTAAATTGTCCCATAGTGCCCAGGGACGTGCAGGTTAGGGTGGATTGGCCGTGCTAACTTGTCCCATAGTGCCCAGGGACGTGCAGGTTAGGGTGGATTGGCCGTGCTAAATTGCCCCATAGTGCCCAGGGACGTGCAGGTTAGGGTGGATTGGCCGTGCTAAATTGTCCCATAGTGCCCAGGGACGTGCAGGTTAGGGTGGATTGGCCGTGCTAAATTGCCCCATAGTGCCCAGGGATGTGCAGGTTAGGGTGGATTGGCCGTGCTAAATTGTCCCATAGTGCCCAGGGATGTGCAGGTTAGGTGCCTGTTCATGGCCTGTTTCCACACTGTCGGGATTCTATGATTCATTGGAGCACTGCAATAAACCTGATGTTGGCCAGGGAACAGGCTGTAGCCTCACCCTGTTCTGCTGTGAGTGCTGTAACCCTCCGGAAATGCCGAGAGGGAAGAGGATATTCTTTTCCACTGAAGACGGAGAAAATTTGATCAGACTTTGGAGCCTAATTCTGGCACGTGAATCTTTTCCAGTTGCGAACGCCACGCAGCCCCAGAGTGAGGTGTCGGCAACACCAGACAACGAGACAACAGCAACATCACTGAAGCTCTGCTGCCAAACTGCAGCTCAAATCTCACTCACAGGTAACAGGCCAGGCTCAACATCCACCATTCAACAGCACGTACACTGTGGGAACATCAGCCCCAGCTCAAACCCACTGTTCCGCTCCTGGCTGCGACCAACACAAGGAGTCAAATTTACACTGAGGTGGAAAAGAGAGACTGGGGCAGTGGGATTAGTTTGGGGATCGATACAGGGCTATGGGGAGAGAGTGGGGCAGTGGGATTAGTTTGGGGACTGATACAGGGCTATGGGGGGAGAGTGGGGCAGTGGGATTAGTTTGGGGACTGATACAGGGCTATGGGGGGAGAGCGGGGCAGTGGGATTAGTTTGGGGACTGATACAGGGCTATGGGGGGAGAGTGGGGCAGTGGGATTAGTTTGGGGACTGATACAGGGCTATGGGGGGAGAGCGGGGCAGTGGGATTAGTTTGGGGATTGATGCAGGTCTATGGGGAGAGAGAGTGGGGTAATGGGATTAGTTTGGGGATCGAAACAGGCCAATGGGGAGAGAGTGGGGCAGTGGGATTAGTTTGGGGATTGATACAGGGCTATGGGGAGAGAGTGGGGCAGTGGGATTAGTTTGGGGACTGATACAGGGCTATGGGGGGAGAGTGGGGCAGTGGGATTAGTTTGGGGACTGATACAGGGCTATGGGGGGAGAGCGGGGCAGTGGGATTAGTTTGGGGATTGATGCAGGTCTATGGGGAGAGAGAGTGGGGTAATGGGATTAGTTTGGGGATCGAAACAGGCCAATGGGGAGAGAGTGGGGCAGTGGGATTAGTTTGGGGATCGATACAGGGCTATGGGGAGAGAGTGAGGTAGTGGGATTAGTTTGGGGATTGATACAGGGCTATGGGGAGAGAGTGGGGCAGTGGGATTAGTTTGGGGATTGATACAGGGCTATGGGGAGAGAGTGGGGCAGTGGGATTAGTTTGGGGATTGATACAGGGCTATGGGGAGAGAGTGGGGCAGTGGGATTAGTTTGGGGATTGATACAGGGCTATGGGGAGAGAGTGGGGCAGTGGGATTAGTTTGGGGATTGATGCAGGTCTATGGGGAGAGAGAGTGGGGTAATGGGATTAGTTTGGGGATCGAAACAGGCCAATGGGGAGAGAGTGGGGCAGTGGGATTAGTTTGGGGATCGATACAGGGCTATGGGGAGAGAGTGGGGGCAGTGGGATTAGGTTGGGGATTGATACAGGGCTATGGGGAGAGAGTGAGGTAGTGGGATTAGTTTGGGGATTGATACAGGGCTATGGGGAGAGTGTGGGACAGTGGGATTAGTTTGGGGATTGATACAGGGCTATGGGGAGAGAGTGGGGCAGTGGGATTAGTTGGGAATTGATACAGGGTTATGGGGAGAGAGTGGGACAGTGGGATTGGTTTGGGGATTGATACAGGGCTATGGGGAGAGTGTGGGACAGTGGGATTAGTTTGGGGATTGATACAGGGCTATGGGGAGAGTGGGGCAGTGGGATTAGTTTGGGGATTGATACAGGGCTATGGGGAGAGTGGGGCAGTGGGATTAGTTTGGGGATTGATACAGGGCTATGGGGTGAGAGTGGGGCAGTGGGATTAGGTTGGGGATCGATACAGGGCTATAGGGAGAGTGGGGCAGTGGGATTAGTTTGGGGATTGATACAGGGCTATGGGGTGAGAGTGGGGCAGTGGGATTAGTTTGGGGATTGATACGGGGCTATGGGAGAGAGCGGGGCAGTGGGATTAGTTTGGGGATTGATACAGGGCTATGGGAGAGAGCGGGGCAGTGGGATTAGTTTGGGGATTGATACAGGGCAATGGGGTGAGAGTGGGGCAGTGGGATTAGTTTGGGGATTGATACAAGGCTATGGGGAGAGAGAGTGGGGCATTGGGATTAGTTTGGGGATTGATACAGGGCTATGGGGAGAGAGTGGGGCAGTGGGATTAGGTTGGGGATCGATACAGGGCTATGGGGAGAGTGGGGCAGTGGGATTAGTTTGGGGATTGATACAGGGCTATGGGGAGAGAGTGGGGCAGTGGGATTAGTTTGGGGATTGATAGAGGGCTATGGGGAGAGAGAGTGGGGCGGTTGTGATGCCTGAACCACCACTGATGGACAGCATCACCCATTAACCCGAACTTTGTTCAGACCCTCAGGCAATGTCCACTCTTTAATCCTCCAGCTTAGACCCCACCCATTGTTTGAATTTGTCAGACATGACCTCTGACCCCTCTGTTGGACTGAAAGGTGTCCTGGAAAAAGCAGCCCGCACATTTGGCACCCCGTCCCTCACCTTTTTGACACTCAGGAGCATTAGCAGCCTATTCAGCCTCTCCCTGTAGCTCAATCCATGTAAATCTTTTCTGAACCCTTTCAAGTTTCACAACATCTTTCCGATAGGAAGGAGACCAGAATTGCACGCAATATTCCAACAGTGGCCTAACCAATGTCCTGTACAGCGACAACATGACCTCCCAACTCCTGTACTCAATACTCTGACCAATAATGGAATGCATACCAAACGCCTTCTTCACTATCCTATCTACCTGCGACTCCACTTTCAAGGAGCTATGAACCTGCACTCCAAGGTCTCTTTGTTCAACAACACTCCCTAGGACCTTACCATTAAGTGTATAAGTCCTGCTAAGATTTGCTTTCCCAAAATGCAGCACCTCACGTTTATCTGAATTAAACTCCATCTGCCACTTCTCAGCCCATTGGCCCATCTGGTCCAGATCCTGTTGTAATCTGAGGTAACCCTCTTCGCTGTCCACTACACCTCCAATTTTGGTGTCATCTGCAAATTTACTAACTGTATCTCTTATGCTCGCATCCAAATCATTTATGTAAATGACAAAAAGTAGAGGGCCCAGCACCGATCCTTGTGGCACTCCACTGGTCACAGCCTCCAGTCTGAAAAACAACCCTCCACCACCACCCTCTGTCTTCTATCTTTGAGCCAGTTCTGTATCCAAATGGCTAGTTCTCCCTGTATTCTGTGAGATCTAACCTTGCTAACCAGTCTCCTATGGGGAACCTTGTCGAATGCCTTAGATGACGTCCACTGCTCTGCCCTCATCAATCCTCTTTGTTACTTCTTAAAAAACTCAATCAAGTTCATGAGACACAATTTCCCACGCACAAAGTCATGATGACTATCCCTAATCAGTCCTTGCCTTTTCAAATACATGTACATCCTGTCCCTCAGGATTCCCTCCAACAACTTGCCCACCACCGAGGCCAGGCTCACCGGTCTATAGTTCCCTGGCTTGTCTTTACCACCTTTCTTAAACAGTGGCACCACGTTTGCCAACCTCCAGTCTTCCGGCACCTCACCTGTGACTATCAATGATACAAATATCTCAGCAAGAGGCCCAGCAATCATTTCTCTAGCTTCCCACAGAGTTCTCGGGTACACCTGATCAGGTCCTGGGGATTTATCCAACTTTATGCCTTTTTAGACATCCAGCACTTCCTCCTCTGTAATATGGACATTTTTCAAGATGTCACCAGCTATTTCCCCATATTCTTTATCTTTCATGTCCTTTTCAACAGTAAATACTGATGCAAAATACTCGTTTAGTATCTGCCCCATCTCCTGCCCCACCACACAAAGGCTGCCTTGCTGATCTTTGAGGGGCCCTATTCTCTCCCTAGTTACCCTTTTATCCTGAATGTATTTGTAAAAACTCTTTGGATTCTCCTTAACTCTGTTTGCCAAAGCTATCTCACGCCCCCTTTGTGCCCGATTGATCTCCCTTGTAAGTATACTCCTACTGCCTTTATACTCTTCTAAGGATTCACCTGACCTCTCCTGTCTATACCTGACATATGCTTCCTTCCTTTTCTTAACAAAACCACCAATTTCTCTAGTCATCCGACATTCCCTAACACCTACCAACCTTTCCTTTCACCCTAACAGGAACATACTGTCGACTATAAAGGTACTTTTTAATCTTATTCCAGACTTTTTAAAACTCTGCTAGTCTTTTTCTTAACTATTTCTGTTCTGTAACAACATTTAAAATATCTGTGCCTAGGTACCCAGTGCCTAAGATGGTGCTGAGAGGCAACATTACAGTCAGTCGAGTGCATGTAACAGTGAAGGCTATTCTATTCTACAAGGAGAGGCTGAACAGGCTGGGACTGTTTTCCCTGGAGCGTCAGAGGCTGAGGGGTGACCTTATAGAGGTTTATAAAATCATGAGGGCCATAGATGGGGTAAATAGATAAGGTCTTTTCCCTGGGATGGGGGAGTCCAGAATTAGGGGGCATAGGTTTAGGGTGAGAGGGGAAAGATATAAAAGAGACCTAAGGGGCAACTGTTTCACACAGAGGGTGGTACGTGTCTGGAATGAGTTGCCAGAGGAAGTGGCGGAGGCTGGTACAATTGCAACATCTAAAAGGCATCTGGATGGGGACATGAATAGGAAGGGTTTGGAGGGATATGGGCCGGACAAATGGGACTGGATGAGTTGAGGATATCTGGTCGGTGGACGAGGTGGACCGACTGTTTCCGTGATATATGACTCCACGATTCGTGTCTAGGCCGGTTGAATACTGGAACGTCACGATTCGAGTTCTTCGGAATGCCAGTCTTCATTTCTGGGCAGGTAGAACAAAAGAGAAGTACAGCACAGGAACAGGCCTGGGATGATCATCTAACTCAACTAAAAAACAAACCTTCTGCCCTTCGTCAGTCCGTATCCTTCCGTATTCATGTAACCATTTAGATGCCTCTTAAACGTGGCCAACGTGTCTGCTTCCAACACCTCTTCTGACAGTGTTGTAGCCTCCTACCACTCTCTGTGTGAAAAACTTCCCTCGCGTGTTTCCCTGAAACATTCCCCCTCTCACCTTGAGCTTCTGCCCTCTTGTCAGTGAAGCTTCAACCTCTGGGGGGAGAAAAGCCTCTGACCATCTGCCCTATCGACGCCTCCCGTAATTTTGTAGACCTCAACAGGCCACCACTGTCTTCCCAGTGAAAGCAATCCTCAGTCAACGTTCGATTGACCTCTTTGTCTCTTTGTCTCTCCCTAGACCTGGGCTGGGAACATTGGATTCTGTACCCGGAACAGATTACCTACGTGGCCTGTGCCAGCTGCAGGCACACGCGGGACCTGGTATCCCCTCGCTGTCGCCAAGATCGTCCTACCAAGGGATCGAGAACTGGCAAGGTAGGTACCAACTCCGGGCATTGGAACCAGCTCGGCCAAGTGGGAAAGCAGGAGAGGGCAAGCGTACGAGGTTCGTTATGACTAGAGAGATTGGGAGTAGGCCATTCGGCCCTTCGAACCTGCTGCACCCCCCCCCAAACACAATACCATCATCCGACTCCAAAGCCCACCCCTCCACTTTCTCTCCCTTCAATCCCAGCAGCCCTGAGAACTACCATTCAACTCCTTCTCGAAAACCCTCAATGTTGGCACCTCTGGGGCCACTTTCTGGGGCAGACCAGCACACGGGCTCCCCACTCTCTAGGTCAAGAGATTTCTCCTCACCTCAGGCCTGCCCCGCGTCCTTCAGACTGTGACCCCCCCACCCCAACCCGCCCCGCCACTGGGTGATCAGGAACTGCCTTCCTGCGTTTCCAACCTGCTCCCGTCGGATGCCTGTGGAGTGGGGGGGGGGGGGGGGGGGGGGAAGGCGTGGCACAGGGATTCCAAAGACATGGGTGCCACCTCTGACGCCAGCCCTACTGGCACGAGTGATGGCAGAACGTGGTCGAAATCCAGTCCGTGAAGGGAACACGCCTTACCTTCGGATGTGGACAGCAAGGGTTGGGATGCAAGGCACTGCCCTCCCTAGATGGGTCTCCGAGTGAACCGAGGTTCTCGAGTCCTGCCTGAGACACTGAAACTCCCCGGTGTGCCCTCCCGCCCAAGATAAGGAGTTACCAGCTGTGTTCAGTCTCCTCTGCAGCTCACAAATATATTCCTGTATCTGCTTTGTTGACAAGGGGTGGGAGGTGAGATTCTGTCTGTCTGTCTGTCTGTGAAATTCTCCAACACGCTAGGAATCAATCTGTACTCTGGGCATTTTGTACAGGTTCTCACCAACCCCAGCTCAACTACATTGATAAAAAAATCCACCATCTCTGGCATAAAATATTACAGCACGATGGAGGGACTATCATTTGTTCCCTTCGTTCCTGGGTGCTGAGATTTGCTTCTGAGTTAGTCCATTAAATAACTTCAATGAATCATTCCCCACCCAACCCATTAACTCAGAGTCACAGAAACCAGGGCCCGTACCCCTTTGTCCCTCCCTCTCCCTGTCTCCTGTATCCGGCGTTCCAATCCGGATATCTCTCCCTCTGTGGGGTACCGTCGAAATTTATTGCCAAGCACCCCCCCGCCCCCCCGCTTCCACGAGAGCGAGAGAGAGAGAGGCACCGCGGGCTGAAATCCTGTGTTAAGGGCGCTACTGCAATGCAACCCGTCACGGTCAAGAGAGCGGCCATTGCAGGGATGCAGCGTGGGAGAAAAAAGAGCAGGTGGTGTCCTTGGAACGGGAAAAACAAGCCTGAGGGATCGAGTCAGCAGCTGTCAACAGCAGCAGGTGATTCTGGGAGAGTTCTCACGAAGCGCGTCTGACAGTGTAACCCATCAGAAATTCCCCAGGGCTTTCTTTCGTTCTTGGCCGGTCTTTTGAGGTAATTTTGAAACGGCAGTAGCTGTACAGAGGCTGGCGTTCCTTCACTTTCTATTTACACATGAACAGTCCCTGACGATAGCACTGCCTCATGTCGAGTCAGCATACCTGAGAACACACCTTCTTATATCAAACAGTGCTCCCTACTGGGACCAGATAATACCCCGAACTCACATTCTATGAAGTCTCGCTGGCTGACCTCGTTACAATCACTACATCCGAAGATGTGCAGGTTAGGGTGGATTGGCCAGTGCTAAATTGTCCCATAGTGCCCAGGGGTGTGCAGGTTAGGGTGGATTGGCCGTGCTAAATTGTCCCATAGTGCCCAGGGGTGTGCAGGTTAGGGTGGATTGGCCGTGCTAAATTGTCCCATAGTGCCCAGGGGTGTGCAGGTTAGGGTGGATTGGCCATGCTATATTGTCCCATAGTGTCCAGGGATGAGCAGGTTAGGGTGGATTGGCCGTGCTAAATTGTCCCATAGTGTCCAGTGATGTGTAGGTTAGGGTGGATTGGCTGGGCTACATTGTCCCATAGTGTCCAGGGATGTGTAGGTTAGGGTGGATTGGCCGTGCTAAATTGTCCCATAGTGTCCAGGGATGTGCAGGTTAGGGTGGATTGGCTGTGCTAAATTATCCCATAGTGCCCAGAGATGTGCAGGTTAGGGTGGATTGGCCATGCTATATTGTCCCATAGTGTCCAGGGATGAGCAGGTTAGGGTGGATTGGCCGTGCTAAATTGCCCCATAATGCCCAGGGATGTGTAGGTTAGGTGCACTTGTCAGGGGTAAATATAGAGTAATAGGGTGGGGGAATGGGATTAGGTGGGTGACTGTTTGGAGGTTCAGTCTGGACTTGTTGTGTAAAAGGACCTGTTTCCACACTGTAGGGATTCTGTAATTCTGTGAATCAGTCTCCGCAAAGTCTGCCCAGGATCCCCTTCCGTCGTGTCGGAATACCTTCTGTTGTAAAATGCCTGGTGTCAGGATTTGGGAATCGCTGAGAATCATCGAATCCCTCCGGTGCGGAAGCAGGCCATTCGGCCCATCGAGTCCTCACCGCCCCTCCGAAGGGCATCCCACCCATACACTCCTCCCCCACGCCACCCTATCTACATAACCCTGTACTCCCCATGTCGAATCCGCCCTCACCTGCCCATCTTTGGACAGTGGGAGGAGACTGAAGCCCCTGGAGAAAACCCTGCTGACATGGGGAGAAATTGCAGTCTGAAAAGCAACCCTCCATCACCACCCTCTGCCTTCGACCATCGAGTCAATTCTGCATCCAATTGGCTAGTTCTGCCTGGATACCTTGCTAAGTAATCTCCCATGGGGAACCTTGTCGAACGCCTTACTGAAGTCCATGTAGGCAAAGTCCACCACTCTGCCTTCATCCATCTTCTTCAGAAAACTCAATCAAGTTTGTTGAGACATGATTTCCCACGCACAAAGCCATGTTGACTATCCCGAATCAGTCCTTGCCTTTCCAAATACATGTCCATCCTGTCCCACAGGATTCCCTCCAACAACTTGCCCACCACCGAGGTCAGGCTCACCGGTCTATAATTCCCAGGTTTGTCCTTACCACCCTTCTTAAACAGTGGCACCACGTTTGCCAACCTCCAGTCTTCCCGGCACCTCACCTGTGACTATCGCTGATACAAACATCTCAGCTAGAGGCCCCGGAATCACTTCCCTAGCATCCTGCAGTGTTTTAGGGTACACCTGATCCGGTTCCTGGAATTTAGCCACCTTTATGCTTTTTTCAAAATGTTCAGCACCACCTCTTTTGTAACGTGGGACACTTTTCAAGATGTCACTATTTATTTCCCAAGTTCTCCAGCTTCCATATTCTTCTCCACAGTAAAACTCTGATGCAAAATACTCAGTTAATATCTCACCCAGCTCCTGCAGTTCCACATATAGCTGATCTTTGAGGGGTCCTAATCTCTCCCTAGTTACCCTTTTGTCCTGAATGTATTCGTAGAATCTCTTTGGATTCTTCTAAACCCTATTGGCCAAAGCTATCCCATGTCCCCTTTTTGCCCTCCTGATTTCCCTCTTAAGTACACTCCAACTCTTCTCGGGATTCACTCGATCTATCCTGTTTATACCTGACACATGCTTCCTTATTTTTCTCTTAGCCAGTGCCTCAGTTTCTGAAGTCATCCAGCATTCCCTATACCTACCAGCCTTCCCTTTCACCCTGACAGGAACGTACTGTCACTGGACTCTCGTTATCTCATTTCTGAAGGCTTCCCACTTTCTAGCCATCTCTTTACCTGCGAACATCCACCACCCCCCCCATCAACGTTTGACAGTTCCTGCCTAATATCATCAAAATTGACCATCCTGTAATCTAGAGCATTAAGTTTTAGATCTGGGTCTAAAACTTTTCCATCACTACTTTAAAACGAATAGAATTATGGTCACTGGTCCCAAAGTGCTCCCCCACTGACACCTCAGTCACCTGCCCTGCCTTATTTCCCAAGAATAGGTCAAGTTTTGCACCTTCTCTGGTCGGTACATCCACATACTGAATCAGAAAATTGTCTTGTACACACTTAACAAACTCCTCTCCATCCACCATTATAACCCAATTATTCTTACAGATAATGGAGATCTCCTTACAAATTTGCTTCTTAATTTCCTTGCTGACTATTGTGCACGGGGTTAGATACAGAGTAAAGCGCCCTCTACACTGTCTCCCATCAAACACTCCCAAGGCAGGGACAGCACGGGGTTCGATACAGAGTAAGGTGATCTTCCCTTTCTTATTTCTCCGTTCCATCCAAATAACTTCCCTGGACATACTCCCTGGAATGGGAGAAAGTAGGACTGCAGCTGCTGGAGATCAGAGTCGAGAGAGAGTGTGGTGCTGGAAAAGCACAGCAGGTCAGGCAGCATCCCGAGAGCAGGAGAAGTGACATTTTGGGCATCAGCTCTTCATCAGGATCCTGACAAAGGAGTTATGCCCGAAATGTTGATTCCCCTGAGACTGACCGGCTGTGCTTTACCAGCACCATACTCTTTAATGCATCCTCCTTGGAATATCCTCCATAATGTTATCAGAAACGCCTACACCCGCTCCTCTCTTGCCCCTCTTTCCAATAGCGTCTGCACCTCAGAACATTAAGCTGTCAGTCCTGTCCATCCTTGAGCCACAGTTCTGGAAAAGCTACGTTATTTCAGTCCCTACAATCGTCTGCCTTACCTGTCAGGCCTCGAGAATTGAAGTAAATGCTGTTTAATTCATCAGTCCTACCTCGCTCTCTGCTTTGCTCCGACCTGCCCTGACCGTTTGACCCACTCCTTTTCCCAACTGCGCCAACCTCAGACTGATCTCTTACTATCTCTTTGCATCTCCTTCCTCCCTTGACTAGTTTAAATCTTCCTGAGCAACTCGGGCCAATCTCACCGCCATCATATTAGTCCCCTTCCAATTCGGGTGCAACCCACCCTTCTTACACAGGACCCCAGAAGAGACTCCAATGATCCAAAAACTCCTCTTCTCTCTCTTAAATCCCTTATCCTGAAATGATGAGCTCTCGTTCTGGATCGCTCCGTAATAGAAACCATTCTCTCCGCCTCTTCGTTGTCAACATCAGCATCAGATATGACTCCATGAGATTGCCTTCCATTCCTCAAAACCCCAGCCGATCCTCATAAATTAAGCCTTTGGATTTTTGAATTGAAGTTTCGGTTTGTACATATCATGTTCCTACAGGGGTGGGGGGAAATGTGTCCAGAACTGTGTCATCGGTTTCAAAGGTGAAGGGTCATGACCCCAAGAGGGGGATACATAGAATCCCTACAGTGCGGAAGCTGACCATTCGGCCCATTGAGTCCACACTGACCCTCCGAAGAGCATCCCACCTAGTCAGGTCTACCAGCTCAACCCTTAATTCTTTCTCCACCTGCCTGGGGAATACCTCATGCAGAAGCCTGGATGGGGATGTTAGATGTGTCTGATGTGGAGGAGTCCTGGGCTCATTACTCTGTATCTAACCCCGCGCTGTACCTGACCCGGGGAGTGTTTGATGGGGGACAGTGTAGAGAGAGCTTTACTCTGTATCTAACCCCGCGCTGTACCTGACCCGGGAGTCTTTTTCTTTAACGGGACTATGTTGAGGAATCTTTAATTCCAGTTTAAAAGAGTTCAGAGAGCTTTATACTGTATCTAACCCTGTGCTGTCCCTGTCCTGGGGAGTGTTTGATGGGGGGACAGTGTAGAGGGAGCTTTACTCTGTATCTAACCCCGTGCTGTCCCTGCCTTGGGAGTGTTTGATGGGAGACAGTGTAGAGGGAGCTTTACTCTGTATCTAACCCCGTGCTATCCCTGCCCTGGGAGTGTTTGATGGGGACAGTTTAGAGGGAGCTTTACGCTGTATCTAACCCCAAGCTGCCCATGTCCTGGGGGTATTTGATGGGGCCTGTGTAGAACCTTAGAGATGTAAGCATGGAAACAGACCCTTCGGTCCAACCTGTCCATGCTGAGCAGATATCCCAACCCAATCTAGTCCCACCTGCCAGCATCCAACCCATATCCCTCCAAACCCTTCCTATTCATATACCCATCCAGATGCCTCTTAAATGTTGCAATTGTACCAGCCTCCACCACTTCCTCTGGCAGCTCATTCTGTACATGTACCACCCTCTGTGTGAAAAAGTTGCCCCTTAGGTCCCTGTTATATCTTTCCCCTCTCACCCTAAACCTATGTCACTAGTTCTGGACTCCCCAACCCCAGGGAAAAGACTTTGTCTATTTATCCTATCCATGCCCCTCATAATTTTGAAAACCTCTATAGGGTCACCCCTCAGCCTCCGACGCTCCAGGGAAAACAGCCCCAGCCTGTTCAGCCTCTCCCTGTAGCTCAAACCCTCCAACCCCGGCAACATCCTTGTAAATCCTTTCTGAACCCTTTCAAGTTTCACAAAATCTTTCCGATAGGAAGGAGACCAGAATTGCACGCAATATTCCAACAGTGGCCTAATCAATGTCCTGTACAGCTGCAACATGACGTCCCAACTCCTGTACTCAACACTCTGACCAATAAAGGAAAGCATATTCACTATCCTATCTACCTGTGACTCCACTTTCAAGGAGCTATGAACCTGCACTCCAAGGTCTCTTTGTTCAGCAACACTCCCTAGGACCTTACCATCCTTGCGTTACCTGTCCTGGAAATGTTTGAAGGTAGTGTTGAGGGAGCTTTACTCTCAATTCAATAGAGGAGAGAGAGAGAGAGAGAGGCTGAACAGGCTGGGGCTATTTTCCCTGGAGCTTTGGAGGCTGAGGGGTGACCTTATAGAGGTTTATAAAATCATGAGGGGCACAGATAGGGTAATTAGACAAAGTCTTTTCCCTGGGGTCGGGGAGTCCAGAACTAGAGGGCCTAGGTTTAGGGTGAGAGGGGAAAGATATAAAAGAGACCTAAGGGGCAACGCTTTCACCCAGTGGGTGGTACATGTATGGAATGAGCTGCCAGAGGAAGTGGTGGAGGCTGGTACAATGACAGTATTTAAAAGGGACTAGATTAATTTGGGATATCTGGTCAGCATGGACAATTGAAACCAAAAGGTCTGTTTTCATGCTGTACATCTTTAGGACTATGAACTTCTTTGGGCAACTTAAAGACTCAGTACATTGTCCCTTAAGTCATAATCGTCAATTGAATTATGTGTGTACCGTGTCCTATTTTACAAAAGTCCTCGCCCAACTTAGACATAGCAGCTTGCCCCTGAACCCAGTTACTGGATCAGAGGGTGAACTGAGTTGCTGTAAAGGGGCTAAAACGTGGAACCTGTGTCGCTTATGACCGAATGGCCTTCTCATTCTGAACCCCACAGAGGAGCTGCTGCAAGGCTGTGAAGACAGTATGGATCCCAATTGTCTACGTGGATGAAGATCTGTCTCTGGTCACGAGCAACATCCCCCTAACTGAAGAGTGCGGCTGGTAGACAGCGAGCAGAGACCTTGTGGGATGGACAGCTTCCCCTCTTCACTAACCCACATCTACTCCATGGCGGTCAGAGTGCAGACACAACCACCACGCATTTCAGAAAAAAGTATATATAGATTTTTCACCAGGAGCGAATGTGCTCGTGCTGGGGAGGTGTGGAAAGTGACCAGGAGTGGTGCTGGTGCTGGGTTGTTTTATTTTCTGGGAGGGTATGGGTTAATGTAATGGGGACAGAGGGGTGGGTGAGGGTCGGCTGGCTGAGAGATGTATTAAAGAGATAGATGTGAGTGGGCAGAATACAAATCTTTAACAAACTCATGCCTGGAAAGTGAAATGCATTGTGCGCTTGGGGATTGGTTCTGGCGGGTGCGTTTGCGCTGGTCAGTGTGACAGTCACTGACCCCATTCCCGTCGTCCTCGACTCATGCTTCCTTTGACATAACCCACCCTAGTCACTCACCATCCTCTCCACCCTCCCCCTGCCTCATTCATCCCAAATCCCTAACCAGTCTCCTCATCCCTCCACTCCTTTCACCAATCTTCCCTGCTCTCCTTCCATCTGGCGCTCCTCTTCGCCTGTACACAACCTTATTCTACCCTCCCACAACCCCCCCCCCCCCATCCCACTCCTCCCATACACCCTTACTCAATCCTCACACCTGACTCTTTCCCTCATACCCATCCCTTCTCTCCACCCATCTGCACTACCCCCTCCCCTCCTGTACATCCTGGTCCTTCCCCCACTCCCCTCGTATGTGTCCCTGCTCTCCACACCCTTGCCCCATCCTGCACGCCCCTGCTCATTCACAACCCCACCCTGCCACTTGGTCCCTGTGACCTCCCAACCGCTGTGTTGCTCCCTCCTGTCTCGCCCCACCTTGCCATCTCTCCAGTATCTCAACGCCCTGCCCGGTGCTCAGTCGTCACCCAGTGTTGCCTAATCACCCACTCACACTCCCATAAGATGTGCTCCTCCCAACCACACAGCAACTCTGGAGAACCCAGTTCCCTTCCAACTTGTAACTCGGAGGTCCGTCGAGGCTGAGGCAAGTCTTCAGCTCCAGGAAGCACCTTCGATCGCACGCAAAGGGCACGAAGGATGGCGTCGAATCTCTTCAGAAGATGGTCTCTCGATCCTCAATATCATCCAGTCCTCTCAGTGGCAAACTCTTGCTCAACTTGCAGAAAGCTAACCTTCGACCAAGAAGTTTCAGGTGTCCCAGTGATAAGAATGCCATTCGTTGGTTCCCTCACTGATTAGAAGTTTACGTCAGACTTGAATACACTTAAATGACCCAGCCCCAACAGAACAATACCCTCAGAGGGAAAGTTGTGGTCACTGGACCCAACGCACTCTCCAACTGACGCTCCAGTCGCTCGCCTGACCTAGTTTCCTCATCTTTTGGTTTGCCAAACCTTCCATCTACGCTACTATTCCCAAGACGAGGAGTGGCACTGGAATCCCTGATGCCACGTTTGGCCCAATGTCACCTCATCGCAAGCTCAGTCACTATCTGCCCTGGCAGCCGAGGACTTGGCACCCAAAGAGCCAAGCTGCCCTGGAGCTTCACAGACAGATGTTGCAGCTTTGCTAAAACTGGCACCTGGCATGGTGACGGGTGGCTGCACAAGGTGAAGCTCAGCTCAACCTTCACTAGAGGTGTCTACGCCCTCGGCCTAGTCTGCCAGGCCCGGAGATGAAAGAGGCCAGACTCCAGGTTTCAATTACAAATTCTGTTTATTCTTTAAACCTCTGCACAAACAAAAAAAAAATTCCAAAGGATTCGTTGATTTTTTTTTGTTGGTAAAGTGAAAGGGCTCTCCAGAGGAGCTCAAAATATCAGTCACAGACTCTGGTCACTCTCACAGGATGAGGGCCCAGGTCACCAGTCACTCCCACACTGTACAGACACCAGACTCTGGTCACTCTCACAGGATGAGGGCCCAGGTCACCAGTCACTCCCACACTGTACAGACACCAGGCCCTGGTCATTCGCACAGAGACTGTGTGTGTGGGGTGGGGCGGGGGTGTGGTGGTGAGAGGTGAGAGAAGGAAGCGCAAGATAACCGCTGGGTAAAGAGGACTTTAAAATTATTTGACTTGAACACTCCCCTCCCGCCCGAACACAGCACGATCTGCATCCTCACTGACTTGACCTTTCGAGGGAGACATGACGATGCTCACAGTCCACACCAGCCCTGGCTTTGCATCTCCTGCACGGTCTGGTGGCAAAAGACGTGGGTCTTAACTATGGAGGAGTGGCACAGGCAGCTAATTCAGAGTGTACTGAAATCAAGAGGAGATGAAATGGACCCTCAATTAACCTCCTCCCCCACAGGACGCTCGACAGACCAACAGATTCACCCGCCCTTTTGCTCACTTCAGAGGCAGCTCCAATGGGGATTGTGAAACGAAAAGACGCTGGATGGTTAAGGGCCCATTTGAAAGCTCCAAACTCAGCCCTCTCCCTTACACTTCCATCAGAATTTTCTAAAGCAGCATCTAGAAGGGATGCTGAATGGACCCGGTCAGACTCCCTCCCTTTAAGTGCCTGTGGGGCTGCAGTCAAAATGTGCAGAGGGGATTTCCAAAGTGAGAAACAGACCAAATAAACAGACATCGGCTCATATCTGTCACAGTTCACCAAAGCAAGGAAGGCCCATTTAAGAGGTGCCGGTTCAGAGGGGCGTGGGTCCAGGATCGGGAGGGAGGGGTTGGGGGCTGGAGTCAGTACGCGAGGTCAGAGGGGAACAGAGTTAGGGGTCGGGTCCCCCTTACATTCAGTGGGCATGACTTGAGTATCCCCACGTTCAGCAGCATTAAAGAGGGATAAATCACAGAGACCAGCACCCCCCCTCAGTCACCAGATAGTAGAGATGTGTGGAAAACTGGCAGAGACCACCACAAGCTGAGGGGAAAGCAAAAGTGCTACGTTTTCAGGTTCAAAAAGCCGTGTGCCACTCAGAAGAAGCCTGAACTTCCCCCCCCACCAACAGCACTGTGAAGTTCAACCGCTAACCATCAGCTATAGACAACAGGAATTGGAACAAACATTACTGAGCCTTTGGAAAAACAAAATAATGACAGGTTTGCCTTTCGGCCCATCCTTCGGGGAGTAACCCAACCTGCTGGAACAATGACTGGGGGCTCCTGGGTCCCAGCTCCTGAGCACTGACTTCCCCCACCCGCCTCCCGGACTCAAACAGGTCAATGGCTCTCAGAAAACCGCCACAAATTAAAAAAAAACACAGCCCTCAATCCAAACAGCTGAAGCACCACATTTAATACACTTGTAAATTAATACCCACCCCCTCCGCACACAGACGCACAATATTTCTCTCTCTCGTGCACACACACACAAACACACACTCTCACTACTGCTTCTGTCAAACCCTCTCACTCAATCAGTTTCTTGGCTTTGAAGAAGCGACGAAGGTAAAACACCTGCCAGGTTGCCAGGCCAATGAGGCAGCACATGGAAAAGATGCTGAAATACAGGACTCGGGCACTGGTCGACTCTGTACAGAGGGAGGGAGGGGGAGGGAGGGAGAGAAAGAGTTCAGTTTAATTCATGTGAAGGCCTTTCTGCTCCCCCTTTTTGATAAGAATACAGTGTTACAGCCTCGATTTTGCTATCTCCAAACAAGTGCTTTGCTCGGGAATTATCGACCTCTTGCCATGGAAGGATTCAATGGCCTCTCTCGAGGGATGTCCCAGACATTCACACCCTGCCGAATACAAAATCTTTGTTGCCGTCTGAAATGGGAGATGGCTCATTTTAAAACCGTATTCCTCCCCACCTCCCATCCGCGTTCTAGTCTATCCCCCTCCATCCTTTCAGCATCCACCCGACAGGAATCTTGCACGTCTCACTCAGTTTCAAACAGCCCTCAGTGAGGGATGGAGTATGTCTCGCCACTCTCTGACCGTGAGTAACTTCGCCACCCCCCCCCCACCCCCGGCGACACTGCTCCCTCACAGAGCGCGTGCCCGAGCGTGTAGGTGCCCAGGCATGGTTTGTAACTTGGAACCAAAGCACGCAGTAGGCAACAACTTGGCGCCCAAGCCCCATCCGAAACAGGCACCAGTGCAATGCAATCGCTACAAATGTTCGCTTAACACATTCCTGTGACAAAGGGCTCAGTGCTCAAACAGGTTGGACCGGGAGCTGCAGGAGCTTCCATGGTTTATCTTCATAAATTATTCCTCCGTGGGATATGGGCAACATTTACTGTCCATTCCCAATTACCCAGAGAGTCCAACCACGTCACGGTGGGGTCTGTAGCCCCCGACTGGGTAACGGCAGCAGATTTCTGCTCCCTGAAGGACACTGTGCACCCGATGTGTTGTTTACATCTATCAACAGACTGACTTGATTAGAGACTTGAAGAGGAGCTTGAGGCGCAGGATGCCAAGGGGATGCTTATTCTTGTGAGAGAGCCACTAACATGAGGGGAGACGGTTTCACAACCAGAGGGCTCCACTGTCCTACACAAATAAGGAGAAAAGGTGCCCTCTCAGACCATAGGAGCTCCTTACCTCGACAGCACTGGGAGCTGGGTCATTGAATTTCTTCATAGTGCAATTCAAGAGACAAGGATTACGGTGGGGGGAGGGGAGGGGGTGGAGGAGTTGTCGAGAAGACAGCCCAGATCTGGAACTCAATCGGATGTGGAGCAGGGTCGAGGGGCCAAATGGGCTGCACCTATGTTCTTAACTGCCTCGACACGGCTCCTTTCACGACAGGACACCCCACACATTGCCAGCCCTCAGTCAACATTATTCCCACTCCTGGCGTGGCTCACAGGTGCTGGCCTGAAACCCATGACCCACAGGGCAACAAGTCAACCACATGCCCCCAGGGGCCAGTCCTTTTTTATGGAACGGGATAACATCAGGGATGTCTCCTTCCGAATCAGGTATCAACCCAAAAGCTCCACAAGCGCTCTCAAGTTGGCCTCGATCGACATCGCAAAACGTGATTGTTGTCTCGTGACCGTGCGAGGGAGCCGTCTGGAGAAAGCGAGGACCGCAGACGCTGGGGAGTCAGAGTTGGGAAGGCACAGCTGGTCAGGCAGCATCCGAGGAGCAGGGCACAAGGTCTTCATCGGGAATGTGGAGGCCACCCCCGCGGCCCCCCCCCCCACATTCCTGACAACGGGCTTATGCCCCCCCCCCACATTCCTGACGACGGGCTTATGCCTGAAACGTGAACTCTCCTGCTTCTCGGATGCTGCCCGACCGGCTGTGCCTTTTCCAGCGCCACACTTTCCCGACTCGGAGGAAGCTGCTGCAATTACCTACATTCGAACAGCGTTCCAAAGCCAGGACTCCGGGCGTCAAGAATTGGAAGGCTGCCTCGAGGTGGTGTACAAATTCTGGCTCTTAAAAAAAAAGGACTTTTCACACTGGGGGATTAACCTTGAGGCCTGAATGCAAGGCCTCACTATTTCTGGAGTCCATGGGCCTAGCTGAGATATTTATCTATGTATACTGACTGCCGCACATTGAACAGGATAGCTGGCTCAACGTGGGGTGGCCAGGAAGGTGCTTTTAGGAGACATTAAATCCATAAGCACGAGTGTCAGCACAGAGAGGGGCACCAACTGAAATAGGACAGCCCTGGGGGTTTCCCCAAGCAGAAGGGTGCGCGAGTTCAAGAAAAGGAGAAGCTGTACCATTGGTGTCCCTCATCTCCTCCTCACGCTGCTTCATGTAGGCAAAGTCATTGACAATGGATTCCGAGAGGTCCTCCAGCCGTCGCAGCTCCACCTCCAGGGGCTTCAGCTTCTCTGCCTTCGCAATCTGGATACAGACAGAGAGAGAGAGAGAGACTGAAAAGGGAATCGCAGACGCTCTTACGGGATCCCCCTCACTGCCTCCGAACCCCCTCAGCTCTCCACGCAACGGGCTACAGCGACATGCACGTTCGCAGGGGGAAGACGGCAGCTCCAGGGATCAGAGTCAGGCAAGACACAGAACAGGAGTTAGGGAACACAGAGGCGGGAGCTCACCGAGTGGGGCAAGTACAACTCAACATCAAAGTGCAAGGAGAAGGGGGCCAGCAACAGGAGGAGACAGGGCACAGTGGAAAGAGACTGCTCTGGAACAGGAACATCAGGGAGAGATCGAAAGGTCTGTTTTTGTGCAGATCCAGTCGCACTCCCCCCCCCCCCGCCAACTGCCCCACCAACACCATCCCACCAAGAGGAGAGGATAAGAGGTCAGAACTCACATCTTCGTAGTTCTTGGCTTCCACGCCGTGTTTGGTGTTGAGAATAATCAGCTGGTCGGGAACTCGGAAATGGCCTGGAGGCAAGGTGGGAGAAACGGCAAAAACCTCAATTTTGGACATTCAACCAAACAATCTCCACCCGACCCCAGACAGAGACTGCCTCTCCTGCCCATCCTGACCTGGAATCCCCTTACTCATTCCCGCAAACGCACCTCGCCGCAAACCCCCCCCCCCCCCCCCCCCCCCCCCCCCCCCACTCAGCCCCAACCTTGTCAAGGTCTGTCTCTAATGCTGCATTCGGATTCCCTCCCAACCACGACTGCCATTCCTGGGGTAGGGTTGTCAGGGACAGGCTGGGCTGTATTAGAACAGAGTCAGCCCCGGGTTTCAGGAAGGAAGGGCTGGGAATCAGGATAGAGGGAGCTAGCTCAGAATAGCAGGTAAAAGCCTCTTATCAGCACGACGGCTCAATGGTTAGCACTGCTGCCTCTCTGCATAGATTGGCCGTGCTAAATTGTCCCATAGTACCCAGAGATGTGCAGGTGAGGGTGGATTGGCCATGCTAAATTGCCCCATAGTGTCCAAGATATATCTGTTTTTAAAAAAAAACTCTGGATATAAAAACCTCAGATCTAAAGCCTCTCCGGGTCACAGAGACTGTGAAACTACCACCTACACCTGCAGGTTTCCACCCAGTCACAAATACCTCTCAGGGAGGGGAAATCTGCTGCCCTTATCCGGTCTGGCCCACAGTAACGTGACCCAGAAACAGCCGAGAAAGCTGGAAGCCTGTACCTCAGCGATCCCCCCCTCCCCGCCCTGCTGACCCCTCCACACACCTGCAGGAAGGCGGCTCTCGAAGCAGATCTCAAACATGTCATAGTCGTCGGTTGTGAAGGCAAACTTGCCCTTACTCGCCTCCTCCTTGGAGTACAGGATGTGGCCGGACGAATCCGTCACCTGGAGGGTGAGGGAACAAAGGGGATGAGAGCCTCAGACCCAATGACTAGGCCCAGACCAGCCTTGGTAACCAAACAGCGGCTCAGATTTCCCACGTGCCCAGCCCCAGTGCGGTGATCCTTCAACCTGGAATGGCGGTGGTAACCGCAGAGGTCGAGGGATCACAGCATAGAGATCAGCAATTCTGCGCGTGCGTGTTGGAGGAGAACAGGTAAATGAAATGACCTCACTGCAAACAGCATGATCAGAATCGACCCCAAATAAGACTTGATTACGAAAGATCAGGAGTTACCCAGTTACTGCACAGCCGCCAAGTGTGGAACAATAGAAAGATGAGAGGATTGGAGTCCTGGAAGGCTTGACAGAGATAGGGAAGAGACGGATTTCGACCCCAGGGCTTGCAGAGTTGCGGGTGCCCCCCCGCCCCCGCCCCCCCCCCCACTTGTAGCAACCTAGTTCAGCCCTTGCACCTCAGCAGGAGACAGGCCTTTCAGTCCAACCAATCCATAATGACCTTGTTCCCAAACTAAACTGGTCCCTCTCACCTTAAAAACACCCCCCCCCCCCCCAAGTCTTGAAATCCCCCACCCTAGGGAAAAGACAGCTGCCGTTCACCTCATCTATATCCCTCATGATTTTATAAAGCTCCTCAACCTCCTACTGTACAGTGAAAGAAGTCCCAGTCTATCCAATCTCTCCCGTAGCCTCAAACCCTCATTATCTAGCAACATCCTGGCAAGGCGTTTCTGAGCTCTGGCCAATTTAATAGTACCCTCCCATCAGAACTGGGGACACGACTCCTGCAGAGGCCCCACCAACTTCAACGTGACTTGCCAACCCCTAGACTCAAAAACGTCTGAGGAACAAAGGCAAGCATCAGAAAAACCTGCTTAATGACCAGCTCAGTGCACTGTCCATGGTCAGGGGTGGCCAGGCAACAGCGAACAGAAAACCCAGATCATCCCGGCAGGTCTGAAAGGCCGCACTGAGCAGCGATCGCCTCAGTCCAGACACCACGACTGAGACAGTCATCATGCACTGGGTTAAACTGACCCACACCACCCTTTATCCCTACTTATCCTCCCCAGCCCCAAACCCAGTTCCTCTCCTGTATATATATCCATGAGCCCCACCCCCCCCCCCACAGACAGACAACAGCCAACTGTTCTGACCAACTTTTCCCCCCCCCACCCCACCCCATCACCAACCCAGCTCTGTCTTTTCCCATCCCTCAGCCACACATCTGCACCAGCCACCTCTTCTCTTCCCAAAAAAAAAGACCCACTGTCCCTCTGCCCTCACTGTACCCTCATGTCCAAACTCCCCTTTTCTCAACAAAGCAGCATTTTGACAATTTGCCCCATTCTTCCTGGAGCTCCACAAGCCCCCAGGCCTGCGGTGGGGGTAGGAACAGGGAATATTAAGCTCCCCACTGCCTTTTCCAGGGTAATAAAGGCTGGGCCTAGCCAACAGCACCCCCACTGCCTCAGACAAACATTAAAATGTGTCCCGCCCCAGCTCTCTGAATTCACGAGTGACACGCGACGTGGCTCTGACTCTCCGCCTCACCACCACACCCCATCACCTTCCCCAACACAGGCCAGCTAGATGAGGCCACTCTCAGCCAATTGCGTTCCCACCTTCCCCACCTATCCCCGGGGATTTCCCATCTCCCCATTCCGGCAGCAAATCCACTTAAGGATCCATCAGCAGCTCTCCGCCCTCCTGAACCACCACGTGTCGCAACAGAAGACCCACCACCTGGAACCACAGCAGGATCTTGACACCTTTGCTACTCCAGTGGTTTCACTGTCGCTGCAGCTGTTATCCTGGTCTCATGGGAGCAGCAGTCACCCTCCATTAAAGAACAAACCCCCAGGCCCGAAAGACAGACTCAGGCTCTATCCCCTAGACTACTCACAACATCTGCATCAAGTCAGACCCGGAGAGGAGCTTTCAATTAATTATGATTAGATTAGGTTTGTTACAGTGTGGAAACAGGCCCTTCGGCCCAACTAGTCCACATTGACCTGCCATTCCCCTACATTTACCCTTTCACCTAACACTACGGACAATTGAGCATGGCCAATCCACCCTAACCTACACATCTTTGGACTGTGGGAGGAAACCGGAGCACCCGGAGGAAACCCACACAGACACGGGGAGAATGTGCAAACTCCACACAGACAGTTGCCTGAGGCTGGAATTGAACCCAGGTCTCTGGCGCTGTGAGACAGCAGTGCTAACCACTGTGCCATCCATTATCGAACCATATTCCCGCATCCGCAGCACCCTGCTGTCTGACCATTTCCCTCTGCTCCAGGGATTCCCTGTTGCTTTATTTGCCAACTCAATCTCACCCAGCTGCCCACTGAGGTCCACTTCCTGGAAACAATGCTGCAAGTTACAATTTCACTGCTGTGGGGGGAAATGGCCAATTCCTCCCCTCCCCCCCCCCCAACACTCTCCCCCCCTCCCCGTTTCCTCCCCTCCCCCCTCAACACTCTCCCCCCTCCCCGTTTCCTCCCCTCCCCCCCCCAACACTCTCCCCCCTCCCCGTTTCCTCCCCTCCCCCCCAACACTCTCCCCCCTCCCCGTTTCCTCCCCTCCCCCCCCAACACTCTCCCCCCCTCCCCGTTTCCTCCCCTCCCCCCCCAACACTCTCCCCCCCTCCCCGTTTCCTCCCCTCCCCCCCCAACACTCTCCCCCCCTCCCCGTTTCCTCCCCTCCCCCCCCAACACTCTCCCCCCCTCCCCGTTTCCTCCCCTCCCCCCCCAACACTCTCCCCCCCTCCCCGTTTCCTCCCCTCCCCCCCCAACACTCTCCCCCCCTCCCCGTTTCCTCCCCTCCCCCCCCAACACTCTCCCCCCCTCCCCGTTTCCTCCCCTCCCCCCCCAACACTCTCCCCCCCTCCCCGTTTCCTCCCCTCCCCCCCCAACACTCTCCCCCCCTCCCCGTTTCCTCCCCTCCCCCCCCAACACTCTCCCCCCCTCCCCGTTTCCTCCCCTCCCCCCCCAACACTCTCCCCCCCTCCCCGTTTCCTCCCCTCCCCCCCAACACTCTCCCCCCCTCCCCGTTTCCTCCCCTCCCCCCCCAACACTCTCCCCCCTCCCCCCCAACACTCCCCCCCTCCCCGTTTCCTCCCCTCCCCCCCCAACACTCTCCCCCCTCCCCCCCAACACTCCCCCCCTCCCCGTTTCCTCCCCTCCCCCACTCCCGCTCCCCCCCCCTCCCTCCCCCTCTCCCCCACTCCCCCCCCAACTCCCCCCCTCCCCCCCCACTCTCTCCCCTCCCCTCCTCTCCCCCCCCACTCTCCCCCCTCCCCTCCTCTCCCCCCCCACTCTCTCCCCTCCCCTCCTCTCCCCCCCCACTCTCTCCCCTCCCCCTCCCCGTTGTTTTCTCCCTCCCTCCCCCCCCCCTCACCTTCAGGTCTGTCCTCCCTCCCGGTTGCTCACTCAGCTCATACTCCCCGGTCACCAGGACGTCTTTGTGTATCTCCTCGCGGAGACACTTCCTGGAGTTGGCGGGGAGCTGGAAGGAGATGGAGTGCGCCCGGGGGACGAGGCTGAGCGAGGCCGCCAGCACCAGCAGCGCGGAGGCGACGAGCGGGGCCATGGCCGGGCACTGGGGAGTCGGGCGGTCCGCGCGGCCTGCACTTCCGCTTCCGGCCGAAGGACGTGGCGCGCACTCGCTGAAGCCGCGGGAAACTCCTTCCGGGTCAGTTTCCGCGGGCCCCCCCCTTCCCATGGGCCGCCTCGCGGGAGGGCAGACCGGGCATGCGCAGCGTCTCTCCCTCTCTGCGCACAACAAATGGGTGGAGCCAGCCTCAGGGGCATTGTGGGATAGAGGAGGACCAGGAGCTCTGGGAGGCTGGGAGGAGGGTGATAGATACATGATGTGGGGGAGGTGGACTGGGATGGATCAAGTTAAAAATCACACAATACCATTTAAAAGGCATCTGGATGGGTACATGAATAGGAAGGGTTTGGAGGGATATGGGTGAAATGCTGGCAAATGGGACTAGATTAATTTAGATATCTGGCCAGCATAGATGAGATGGGCCGAAGGGTCTGTTTCCATGCTGTACATCTCTATAACCAGGTTATAGCCCAACAGGAAGCACTAGCTTTCAGCGCGCTGCTCCGTCATCAGATGGTTGTGGAGGGTAAGGTTATAACACACAGTTTTCAGGCAACTGAAATGACATATTGAACAAAATTGGGTTGCTAAGTCTTTCATCTTTTAGAATGGGTCGCAGGTTTCAGTTCGCTAATATGCAAATTCTCAGCACTTCTTTTAAGTCGCCTTCTTGAGGTCGCTTTAGGTTTTATAACAAAGGGTGACATCTCGGCTCAGACAGTGCATTTAAAGGTGTGAGGTCAGAGTCCGCCTGTGTCCCAGTCTTGAGTCAGACTGGTTCTATTTCCAAAGTGGAATTTATAAAATATTACATTTGTTGAGCAAAATAGAATGTATCCATGAATATAATTTGTCAAGACAGAGGGATGGACGGAGGGACGATCCCTACGGTGTGGAAACAGGCCCTTCCACCCAACAAGTCCACAACGACCTTCCGAACAGTAACCCACCCAAACCTATTTCCCTATCCTATTACTCTATATTTACCCTAACTATGCACCAAACCTACACATCCCTGAACACTATGGGCAATTTAGCATGGCCAATTCACTGAACCTGCACATCTTTGGATGGGGGTGGGAGGGGAGTGAGAGGATGATGGGAGACAGCGGGTGAGGGGTGGAGAGAGGATGGGGAAAGGATAGAGGGGGTGCAGAGGGTGAGGTGGGAGGGAGACGGTGAGAGGGAAGGAGTGAGGGGTGGGACTTGGGGGAAGGGATGATGGTATGGGTGCGAAGGGAGGGGTGTGACCAGGGGGTGGGAGAATGAGGGGATGGAGGGGAGAAGGAAGGGAGAGAGGATGGGTGGTGGTAAGAGGGAGGTGGGGGTAGAGGAAATGAAGGTGAAGAGGGCTGTGGGGCAGGAGAGGGAAGAGGGGTGAGGTGGGAAGGGAGAGGGTGAGAGTAGATGGGGGAAGGAGAGGGTGGTAAAGAGTGGGGGGAGTTGGAAGAATGCAAGAGGGGAGGGGTTTGGGGTGGGAGAGGGTGAGAGGGGATTGGGAATGAGGGGGTTGAGAAGGGAAGGGTGAGAGGAGAGGGAGTGGATTGGGGAAGTGGGAGAGAGTAAGGGTGCAGGGAGGGGGGGAAGGAGGATGGGAGAGAGAGGAGGGGGTTGGGACGAAGAAGGTGAGGGTGGGGACAGAGAGTGGAGGGTGTGAGAAGTGTGGGAAGGAGGGCGTTGAGAAGTGAGGGAGACATAGGGTGAGGGGGAAGGAGGCGGGAAAGGGGAGGGTGTGTAATGGGGAAGGGAGAGGGTGAGAGAGGAGGAGGAGGGTGGGGCGGGATGGAGAGGTTGAGTGGAGAGGTGAGAGTGGTGTGAGGGAGAGGGAGGTGGGTGATGGGGGAGGGAAACAAGAGAGGGAGGAGTGTGAGTGGTGTGGGAGAGGGGGAGAGTTGTGAGGGGCAAGGGAGGGGGAGGCTGAGGGAGAGAGTGGGCATGGACTGAGGGGGAATGTTCGATACTGTGGGTTGGCCCTGAGGGGGAGAGCAGTGTTGTCTGAGGCTGGGAGGATACTGAAGGGAAGGTAGAGGGAGAGTGATAGAGAAGTGGTTGACTGAGGGAGATGCAGGGTATTGAGGGAGTGGGGAGTAGACTGAGGGGGTAATGAGGGACAGAGGGGACTGAGTGAGGGGGGGTGAGCATTTTCACTTATTCTGCTTCTGATTTCTGATGCCCCCTGTCTGCTGTTTCTCCTTCCCTTGTGATATTACTTGCCTCTTCACTACCCTGCTCTATTTTTCATTTTGATTTTTTTAAAAGTCGGCTTCAATTGAACTACCCTGCCCAAACTAATTTGTTTGAAACCCTATCTACAAATCGCAGGTGTACAGTTTCATCAGGTTATTGATCCCAGTATAACTGGAATGAATTCCATCCTAATCCACCTGCTCTCTCTTTCCCCAGGCCTGGCACCCATTTCTCTCCCCACACCAATCTTTGAGACCAGCGTTTGGCCTCTCTAATCTTATTTGTTGTACGCTAATTTGCACACAGGTCGTGTCGTAATCCGGAGATTATTAGCTTCATGGCTGTGTTTTAATTTAGTGCCTGGTTTACTCCTTCCTTCTTGTATCTATGTCATTCACACTAATGTGGAACGTGACAACTGAATCCTTCCCCTTCAACTCCCGCGTTCCTCTCCAGTGAACAAGAGCTGGCCTGAATTGGAACATGGATTTAATCGTGGTCAGTGGGAGGTGATGCACTTTGGAAGGAAGGACCAGTCAAGGAAATTCAGAGGGATCTCAGAGTGCTTGTCCCCAGGCCCCTGAAGGTGGCAGAGCCGGTTAATGGGGTTGTTAAGGGCGGCATGGGGGGATACTTGTCTTTGGATGTAGGTTTGCTCGCTGAGCTGGAAGGTTCATTTCCAGACGTTTCGTCACCCTTCTAGGTAACATCTTCAGTGGGCCTCAGGCAAAGCAATGCTGAAACTTCCTGCTTTCTATTTATATGTTTGGGTTGGTAATGTTATTTCCTGTGGTGAAGTCATTTCCTGTGGTGAAGTCACTTCCTGTTCCTTTTCTCAGGGGGTGGTAGATGGGGTCTAACTTGTTGAAAGAATTCCTGTTGGAATGCCATGCTTGTCTTTGTCAGTCATGGCACAGACTTAGTTGAAATCACATAACACCAGGTTATAGTCCAACAAGTTTATTTGGAAGCACTAACTTTTGGAGCACTGCTCCTTCATCAGGTGGTTGTAGAGTTTAAGACCGTAGGGCACAGAATTCATATGGCAGACGGCGTAGACTACAAGAGCAGGGAGGTTATGTTGGAGCTGTGAGGAGGTGAGGACTGCAGATGCTGGAGATCAGAGTCGAGGAGTGTGGTGCTGGAAAAACACAGCCGGTCAGGCAGCATCCGAGGAGCAGGGGAATCGACGTTTCGAGCGTGAGTTCTGGGCTTACGCTGGAAACGTCGACCCTCCTGCTCCTCGGATGCTGCCTGACCGGCTGTGCTTTCCCAGCGCCACACTTTTGGACTGTGTTGGAGCTGGACCGAACTTGGGTTACGCCACAGCTGGGGTACTATGTACAGTCCTGGTCGCCGCATTAACGGAAGGAGGTGATGGCGCTGAAGGGCGCAGAGCTGATTTACCAGGACGTTCTCTGGGTTGAAGCTTTTCAGGGGCTGGATGGGCTGGAGAGTTGTTTCCTGGAGAGTAGACAGGGCTGAAAGGGGGCCTGATTACGAGGGGTACATCCAGAGTCAGCAGAAAGTGGACATTCCCCTTAGTCAAAGGGTCAGGAACAAGGGGAGTTCTGGAGTGAAAAGCAGGAAGTTTAGAAGGCATTTGAGCTAGCAGAAGGTGGTGTGGGTCTGGAATGGGCTGCCAGGGAGGGTAGCTAAGGTCGGGAAACCTCATAATCCTTAAAACCTACGGGACCAGTGTGGGACTGATATAGGCAGTAGCACATTCTTAATGGTATACATTTACAGTAATCGGCCAGTAAACTGCATAATTCTATGAATCTTGATGTCGATAGGCAACACCTTAATTTTTAAAAACATGCGTACAAAGGGCAGGTCTCAGAACCAGGGAATACAATCGATGGGATTCAAGACTGAAATGAGGCGAAATGAATTATTCAGTCAGGGGTGGGTCCGTTAACACAGAGCACTGTGAAGGGCCACTCAGTGAGTATGTTCAAGACAGAGAGGAGGGATTGAGCCATAGGGAGAGGCCGAAAGGCTGAGGTTATTTTCCCTGGAGCGTCAGAGGCTGATGTTTCTAAAATCATGAGGGACGCAGAGAAGGTGAATAAGCAATGTGTCCGCCCCCCCACCTCCCCACCAAGCTCGGGATAGGGAAGTCCAAAACGAATAGGTGAGGCGGGGGCTGACCTGCGGGCAATTTTTCTCACGCAGAGGGTGGTGCACGTATGGAACGAGCCGCTAGAGGAAGCAGGTGCAGTTACAGCAGTTAAAAGACATTTGGACGGGTACGTGGATAGGAAATGTTCAGAGGAATACGGGCCACGTTACAGGCAAATGGGACTAGATCAGTTTATGATGCCTGGTCAGCACGGGTGAGTTGGACCGAAGGGTCTGTTTCCATGCTGTCTGACCGTATGAGCAGTACTGTAGGGTCAGCCATGTTCTAGTTGAACGGCAGAGCTGGCTCGAGGGGCCGAGTGGTCTTGGTCCAGCTGTCACCCCTGGACCGTTCCAGTCAGTCTCCTCAAGACAGCCCCTCAGGCCTTGACTGGAATGCGGGGCCCAGAATAGAACAAAGACACTGCAGCTGAGTCTTAATCTGTGTTTCTGAAATGCTTGGCAAGTCTCCCTGCTTTCGTTCTTTGTGTCTCTATTAATAAAGTCAAGGTTACCATTGAAATAGTTTCTGAACTTCATATTTTCTCCTTCATGAAAAGCACAATCCCCAGCTAACCTCCCTCCTCCACAAATCTCCGTCGCTGTTCCTCTGAAATTTGACCAAACATGATGCTTCTCATCCGTCTCCCTCTGACAGCACTCTTCATCGTCATGTGTATTTTCACCGTCCGAGTTACAATAAATTCTACTTCCCTGCCAGAGTCCGATTGCCCGTTTCTCACTGGCCTCTTCACAACGCAAGAGCAAGGCCGTTGGGCCCCTCTTGACGCTGTGCTGGCCCTCCAAGGTGATCAGTTTGCCTCGCGCCGCTCTCCTGCTCCCTCCCGTCAACCCCTTGGCTTGCTTTATTTCCCATTAAACATCCTGTCCCCCCTCTTGATCGAACCCTGTGCTCTCAGCGCATTCCAGATGCCAACCATCCGCTAGTAAGACCTTTCTGGTGGTTGGGGAGACTAGAAAAGTTTAAAACAATTTAAAAATAAGATCAATGTCATTTAGCACCGCAAGGAGGAAATTTGTTTTCCTTTTATACTCAGGACAATGGACCTTTGGAAATTTCTACCCCAGAAGGTTTTGGAAGCTCAGTGTTTGAGTTTCAGATAGTATTTGTTCGATTATCAATGGTGTAAAGGGTTAGGTTGAAGTCTTCCATCAGCCATGATCACATTAAATGGAGCAGGCTAGATGGGTTGAATGGTCGACTTCACTCATAGCTGAGCAGGTCCTCCTTTGATAGCACTGTCAATGACATGTTCCATCACTTTACTGATGATTGAGAGAGACGGACGGGGCATTAATTGGCGAGTTGGATTTAGAATCAAAGAATCCCGACACCGTGGAAACGGGCCATTCAGCCCAACAAGTCCACACCAACCCTCTGAAGAGTAACCCTTCCAGGCACATTCCCCTACCCTATTCCTCGACATTTACTGCTGACTAATCCACCCTAACCTGCACACCCCTGGACACCATGGGACAATTTAGCATGGCCAATCCACCCTAACCTGCACATCCCTGGACACTATGGGACAATTTAGCACGGCCAATCCACCCTAACCTGCACACCCCTGGACACCATGGGACAATTTAGCATGGCCAATCCACCCCAACCTGCACATCCCTGGACACTATGGGACAATTTAGCACGGCCAATCCACCCTAACCTGCACATCCCTGGGCACTATGGGACAATTTAGCACGGCCAATCCACCCTAACCTGCACATCCCTGGGCACGATGGGACAATTTAGCATGGCCAATCCACCCTAACCTGCACATCCGTGGACACTATGGGACAATTTAGCACGGCCAATCCACCCTAACCTGCACACCCCTGGACAAGATGGGACAATTTAGCACGGCCAATCCACCCTAACCTGCACATCCCTGGGCACTATGGGACAATTTAGCACGGCCAATCCACCCTAACCTGCACATCCCTGGGCACGATGGGACAACTTAGCACGGCCAATCCACCCTAACCTGCACACCCCTGGACAAAATGGGACAATTTAGCACGGCCAATCCACCCTAACCTGCACATCCCTGGACACTATGGGACAATTTAGCACGGCCAATCCACCCTAACCTGCACACCCCTGGACAAAGTGGGACAATTTAGCACGGCCAATCCACCCTAACCTGCACACCCCTGGACACCATGGGACAATTTAGCATGGCCAATCCACCCCAACCTGCACATCCCTGGACACTATGGGACAATTTAGCACGGCCAATCCACCCTAACCTGCACATGCCTGGGCACTATGGGACAATTTAGCACGGCCAATCCACCCTAACCTGCACATCCCTGGGCACGATGGGACAATTTAGCACGGCCAATCCACCCTAACCTGCACATCCCTGGGCACGATGGGACAATTTAGCACGGCCAATCCACCCTAACCTGCACATCCCTGGGCACTATGGGACAATTTAGCACGGCCAATCCACCCTAACCTGCACATCCCTGGGCACGATGGGACAATTTAGCACGGCCAATCCACCCTAACCTGCACACCCCTGGACAAAATGGGACAATTTAGCACGGCCAATCCACCCTAACCTGCACACCCCTGGACAAGATGGGACAATTTAGCACGGCCAATCCACCCTAACCTGCACATCCCTGGGCACTATGGGACAATTTAGCACGGCCAATCCACCCTAACCTGCACATCCCTGGACACTATGGGACAATTTAGCACGGCCAATCCACCCTAACCTGTACATCCCTGGACACTATGGGACAATTTAGCATGGCCAATCCACCTGAACCTGCAGAGCCCTGGGCACTATGGGACAATTTAGCATGGCCAATCCACCCTAAACTGCAGATCCCTGGCACGATGGGACAATTTAGCACGGCCAATCCACCCTAACCTGCACATCCCTGGGCACTATGGGACAATTTAGCATGTCCAATCCACCCTAACCTGCACATCCCTGGGCACTATGGGACAATTTAGCATGGCCAATCCACCCTAACCTGCACATCCCTGGACACTGTGGGACAATTTAGCACGGCCAATCCACCCTAACCTGCACATCCCTGGACACTATGGTACAATTTAGCATGTCCAATCCACCCTAACCTGCACATCCCTGGGCACTATGGGGCAATTTAGCACGGCCAATCCACCCCAACCTGCACATCCCTGGGCACTATGGGACAATTTAGCACGGCCAATCCACCCTAACCTGCACATCCCTGGGCACTATGGGACAATTTAGTACGGCCAATCCACCCTAACCTGCACATCCCTGGGCACTATGGGGCAATTTAGCACGGCCAATCCACCTGAACCTGCAGATCCCTGGCACTATGGGACAATTTAGCACGGCCAATCCACCCTAACCTGCACATCCCTAGACACTATGGGACAATTTAGCACGGCAATCCACTCTAACCTGCACATCCCTGGACGCTATGGGGTAATTTAGCACCGCAAATCCACCCTAACCGGCACATCCCTGGACACTTATGGACGATTTCCCATGGCCAATCCACCCTAACCTACACAGCTTTGGACAGTATGGGGTAATTTATCATGGCCAATCCACCCTAACCTGCACATCCCTGGACACTATGGGGTAATTTAGCATGGCCAATCCACTCTAACCTATACATCCCTGGACACTATGGGACAATTTAGCACGGCCAATCCACCCTAACCTGCACATCCCTGGGTACTATGGGACAATTTAGCACGGCCAATTCACCCTAACCTGCACATCCCTGGGCACTATGGGACAATTTAGCACGGTCAATCTACCCTAACCAGCACATCCCTGGACACTATGAGGTAATTTAGTACAGCCAATCCACTCTAACCTACACATCCCTGGGCACTATGGGACAATTTAGCATGGCCAATCCACCTGAACCTGCAGATCCCTGGGCACTATGGGACAATTTAGCATGTCCAATCCACCCTAACCAGCACATCCCTGGACACTATGGGACAATTTAGCATGGCCAATCCACCCTAACCTGCACATCCCTGGGCACTATGGGACAATTTAGCATGTCCAATCCACCCTAACCTGTACATCCCTGGGCACTATGGGACAATTTAGCATGGCCAATCCACCCTAACCTGCACATCCCTGGGCACTATGGGACAATTTAGCATGTCCAATCCACCCTAACCTGTACATCCCTGGGCACTATGGGACAATTTAGCATGGCCAATCCACCCTAACCAGCACATCCCTGGACACTATGGGACAATTTAGCATGTCCAATCCACCCTAACATGCACATCCCTGGACACTATGGGGTAATTTAGCATGGCCAATCCACTCTAACCTATACATCCCTGGACACTATGGGACAATTTAGCACGGCCAATTCACCCTAACCTGCACATCCCTGGGTACTATGGGACAATTTAGCACGGCCAATTCACCCTAACCTGCACATCCCTGGGCACTATGGGACAATTTAGCACGGCCAATCTACCCTAACCAGCACATCCCTGGACACTATGAGGTAATTTAGTACGGCCAATCCACTCTAACCTACACATCCCTGGACACTATGGGACAATTTAGCATGGCCAATCCACCCTAACCTGCACATCCCTGGGCACTATGGGACAATTTAGCATGTCCAATCCACCCTAACCTGTACATCCCTGGGCACTATGGGACAATTTAGCATGGCCAATCCACCCTAACCTGCACATCCCTGGACACTATGGGACAATTTAGCATGTCCAATCCACCCTAACCTGCACATCCCTGGACACTATGGGGTAATTTAGCATGGCCAATCCACTCTAACCTATACATCCCTGGACACTATGGGACAATTTAGCACGGCCAATCCACCCTAACCTGCACATCCCTGGGTACTATGGGACAATTTACCACGGCCAATTCACCCTAACCTGCACATCCCTGGGCACTATGGGACAATTTAGCACGGCCAATCTACCCTAACCAGCACATCCCTGGACACTATGGGACAATTTAGCATGGCCAATCCACCCTAACCAGCACATCCCTGGACACTATGGGACAATTTAGCATGGCCAATCCACCCTAACCTGCACATCCCTGGGCACTATGGGACAACTTAGCACGGCCAATTCACCCTAACTTGCACATACCTTGACACTAATGGGACAATTTAGCACGGCCAATTCACCCTAACCTGCACATCTTTGGACTGTGGGATGAAACCAGAGCACCCAGAGGAAACCCACGCAGACACGGGGAGAATGTGCACACTCCACACAGACAATCGCCCGAGGCTGGAACCGAACCCGGGTCCCTGGCGCTGCGAGGCACCGTGCCGCTTATTTGTCCTGCTTTTGGTGGACAGGGCATACCTGGACAATCTTCCACATTGTTGAGTCGATGCTAATGCTATCACTGTTCTGGAACACCTTGGCCAGGCGTGTGACAAGGTCTGGAGCACAAGTCTTCAGTCCTATTGCCAGAATGTTGTCAGAGCCCGTGGCCATTGCCGTGTCCATTACCTCCAACTGTTTCTTGATATCACATGGAGCGAATCAAATTGTCTGAAGCTGCATCTGTGATGCTGGGGACCACTGGAGGAGGCCGAGTTGGCTCATCGACTTGACATTTCTGGCTGAAGCTTGCTGTGAATGCTTCAGCCTTGTCTTTCGCCCTGATGTGCTGTGCTCCTCCATCATTGAGGATGGGGATATTTGTGGAGCCTCCTCCTCCAGTGAGTTGTTAAACTGTTTACCACTGTTTACAACTAGATCTGTCAGGACTGTCATAAGACAGCACGTTCCAAATTGGTCCGAACATAATGTCCACCTGCACGACTACCATTTCCTTGCACTTGAGCCGTATCCTTCTGAACTCTCCCATCCATGTATTTATTCAAACGCCTTTTAAATATTGTTAATGTACCCTCTCACCCACTTCCTCTGGCAGCTCATTCCATCTGCGTACCACCCTCTGGGTAAAAAAGGGGTTGCCCCTCAGGTTCCCTTTTATTCTTTCCCCTCTCACCTTAAACTGATGCCCTCTCGTCCTCGATTCCCCAAACTTGTGGAAAAGACTGAGTGCACTCACCCTACCCATGCCTCTCATGATCTTATACACCTCTATAAGATCCCCCTCAGTCTCCTATGCTCTAAAGAAAACAGCCCTCACTTGTCCAACCTCTCCCTATAACTCAGTCCCTCGGGTCCTGGCAACATCCTTGTAAATTCCTTCCGCACTCTTTCCAGTTAAATAACATCCTTCCTATCGCATGGGGACCAAAACTGAACACAATACTCCATATTGGTCAGAATATTGAGTACAGGAGTTGGGAGGTCATGTTGCGGCTGTACAGGACATTAGTCCGGCCACTTTTGGAATATTGTGTGCAATTCTGGTCTCCTTCCTATCGGAAGGATGTTATGAAATTGAAAGGGTTCAGAAAAGATTTACAAGGATGTTGCCAGGGTTGGAGGGTTTGAGCTACAGGGAGAGGCTGAACAGGCTGGGGCTGTTTTCCCTGGAGCGTCGGAGGCTGAGGGGTAACCTTATAGAGGTTTATAAAATCATGAAGGGCATGGATAGGATAAACAGACAAGGTATTTTCCCTGGGGTGGGGGAATCCAGAACTAGAGGGCATAGGTTTAGAGTCAGAGGGGAAAGATATAAAAGAGATCTAAATGGCAATGATTTCATGCAGAGGGTGGTACGTGTATGGAATGAGCTGCCAGAGGAAGTGGTGGAGGCTGGTACAATTGTAACATTTAAAAGGCATCTGCATGGGTATATGAATAGGAAGGGTTTGAAGGGGTATGGCCTGGGTGCTGGCAGGTGGGACTAGATTGGGTTGGGATATCTGGGTCGGCATGGACGGGTTGGACCGAAGGGTCTGCTTCCGTGCTGTACATCTCTCTGACTCTATGACTAAGTGCGGCCTCACCAACGTCCTGTACAACTGCAACATAACTTCCCAACTTCTATACTCAATGCCCTGACTGATGAAGGCCAGCGTGCCAAAAGCAGCCTTCACTGCCCTGTCTACCTGGGACTCCACTTTCAGAATAGACTGCAGAGCTCAGAGCTGATTTGTTGGTTATTTGTAGGGATTGCTCAGCCCTATCGATTGCTGTTTTTTGCTGTTTGTTGGCTTCATCAGGTTGACGGCGCATTTTTTAAGTATGCATGGTGCTGCTCCAGCCATGCCCCTCTGCGATCTGCATTGAACCAGATTTGACCCACTGGCCTGCTGGTAATAGTAGTGGGGGGGATATACAGGCCATTAAATTGTTGATGGCCCACAGTGCCTTATGGATGTCCAGTCTTGAGTTGCTCAGTCTATTGGATGTCTGATCATGCTACGCAACCCAATGGAGATTATCCTCATGTGGGAGATGGGACTTTGTTCCCACAAGCACTGGTAATTCCTTTGTTTAAAGATTATTTAGTGGGATGTGGACATCATTGGTTCGGACTGCGATAATATTGCCGTCTTTAATTGCCCCAGAAGAAAGTTAAGGGTAAAATTCACCAAAGATCCTTTGACAGCATCTTCCAAACCAGCGGCCACTTCCGTCTGGAAGGACAAGGGCAGCAGATACATGGGACCACCAAGTTCCCCTCCAACTCACTCACCATCCCGATTTGGAAATATATCGGCTGTTCCGTCGCTATCGCTGGGTCAAAATCCTGGAATTCGCTCCCTCAGGGCATTGTGGGTCAACCTGCAGCATACAGACTGCAGCAATTCAAGATGGCAGCTCACCACCACCTTGTCAAGGGGCAACTAGGGACGGGCAATAAACGCTGGGCCCAGCCAGTGACGCCCCATGTACCCATGAAAGAGAGAAAACGACATTGCTGTGAGTCGAGAGTCAAATGTAGGCCAGATCAGGTAAGAGTGGCAGTTCTCCTCATGGCCATTATTAAGATACTTAATTCCAGATTTTCATTGAATATAAATGTCACCAAGGCAGGATTTGAATCTGGGTCCCCAGTACATTACCTGGATCCCTGGCTTAATCGTCTAGTGATAATAGCTGTTACCTCTCCAGTACTAACAAGGATATATACAATCTGTGATGGGTAGATTGATGAGGACAGTCAAGACCAAGTACATTTTTCCCTCTAGCTTATTCCCTTGCCGCCTGACTCAGACGTGGTGAAGCAACTCTGTCTGTTAGGACCCGACCAGCTCAGTTGTTCGTGCTGCTACCGAGCCCCTCTTTCATAGAGTCCCCAGAGTGTGGAAGCAGGCCATTCGGCCCATCGAGTTTACACTGGACCTCAGGAGAACATCTCATTCACCACAGCCCCGAATTTATAATAGTGGTCTAGACTTGGGTGCATAGGCCACATTGGCAAGAGTTTGCACAATACACAGTTCTGGGAAGCACTATGTACTGACAGGAGGATGGAGATAGACTTCAGAAGAACACAGACAGATCAATGCAGTGTATGTTATAGAACATAGAACAACACAGTGCAGTACAGGCCCTTTGGCCCTCGATGTTGCGCCGATCCAAGCCCACCTAACCTACACTAACCCTCTATCCTCCATATACCTATCCAATGCCCGTTTAAATGCCCATAAAGAGGGAGAGTCCACACTGCTACTGGCAGGGCATTCCATGAACTCACGACTCGCTGAGTAAAGAACCTACCCCTAACATCTGTCCTATACCTACCACCCCTTAATTTAAAGCTATGCCCCCTCGTAATAGCTGACTCCATACGTGGAAAAAAGTTCTCATGGTCAACCCTATCTAAACCCCTAATCATCTTGTACACCTCTATCAAGTCACCCCTAAACCTTCTTTTCTCCAATGAGAACAGCCCCAAGTGCCTCAGCCTTTCCTCATACGATCTTCCTACCATACCAGGCAACATCCTGGTAAACCTCCTCTGCACCCGTTCCAGTGCCTCCACATCCTTCCTATAGTATGGCGACCAAAACTGCACACAATACTCCAGATGCGGCCGCACCCAGAGTCTTATCCAACTGCAACATGACCTCAGGACTCCGGAACTCAATTCCTCTACCAATAAAAGCCAGTACACCATATGCCTTCTTCACTGCACTATTTACCTGGGCGGCAGCTTATGTGATGCCTTATGGTGGTAAGAATGCAAGCTTGATGGGGTCTATATTAAAAAGAGTTTCCCCTTGTGGCAAAGACTGGCACTGAGGTGTGCTGTTCAGGGATTCCCCATTTAAGATGGAAATGAGGAGATAGTTTCCTGTTAGGGTCTGTGTAACCCTTCACTCCAGGTCATGGGTCATTGAATACTTTTAAGGAAGAGATAAGATGGCCGATCGCCTATTTCTACTCCTAACATGTATGTTCATGTGTTTGTATTGTGATTTAAATACATATATTAATATAACTTTTTTTTCAAATTTTGGATTTTAAATTAGTACATACATGAGTAATGGTCAATTTTTATGAAATGATTTGACAGTCAGTTTGACAATAGACAATAGGTGCAGGAGTAGGCCATTCTGCCCTTCGAGCCTGCACCACCATTCAATATGATCATGGCTGACCATCCTTAATCAGTATCCTGTTCCTGCCTTATCTCCATAACCCTTGATTCCACTATCCTTGAGAGCTCTGTCCAACTCTTTCTTAAATGAATCCAGAGACTGGGCCTCCACTGCCCTCTGGGGCAGAGCACTTTTTCAGGACCAATTTTAGCTTTTTAAAGAACTCCGAGATTGGAAGGCTTCAGATGCAGGTACCGTTTCCCCCAGTTAAAACAACACGATTGTGTGAGTAGTTATTTAAATGTTATCTCAGTAAAAGAGTTTAGCTTGCAACATTTCCAAGCCAGGCGCGTTTGGTTGGAACTCTGCAGAGGTGGTGACACGGTGGCTCAGTGGTTAGCACTGCTGCCTCACAGCGCCAGGGACTCGGGTTCGACTCCACCCTCAGGCAACTGTCTGTGTGGAGTTTGCACATTCTTCCCCGTGTCTGTGTGGGTTTCCTCCGGGTGCTCCGGTTTCCTCCCACAGTCCAAAGATGTGCAGGTTAGGGTGGATTGGCCGTGCTAAATTGCCCATAGTATTAGGTGTAGGGGAATGGGTCTGGGTGGGTTGCTCTTCGGAGGGTCAATGTGGACTTGTTGGGCTGAATTGCCTGTTTCCACACTGTAGGGATTCTAATTCTAATATATTTTTAGACTGGTGCTGTGAGGCAGCAGTGCTAACCACAGAGTCACTGTGCAGGTTTGGGTGAATTGGCCATGCTAAATTGCCCCACTGTTTTCAGGGATGTGTAGGGTTAGGTGCATTAGTCAGGGGGAAATGTAAAGTAATAGAGTAGGCGAATGGGTCTGGGTGGGATACTGTTTGGAGGGTCGGTGTGGATTTGTTGGGCCAAACGGCCTATTTCCACACTGTAGGGAATCGATGAACTGTTTTAAAACCAGGAGTGTGCAAGGATTGCTGCATGTTCTGAAAAGCAAGCAAACTGACACCCATAGCCAGGATCGTTTATAGAACAGCTTAAACAAACAGTAATTAAAGACGAGTTTGCAGGAGCTGGGGGGTTGTGCCAACAAGCAGGGATTGGTCTATGGACTAGTGACCAGTTATCAATGCCTTCTGCCTGCCAACGACGACATAATAGTGGTCGGTCTCTGAATAGCTTGGGGCCTCAACAAACCAGGGCCTCTTGCTCTCAGTTCTCTGCGGTGAAGATGACTTTAAACCTGAAGACACCAGTCTATCCTTCCTTCAAGGAGTTTGATATAGTTTCTCAGGCTAAAGTTTCCAAGAAGGAGTTTGATACGGTTGTTAGAGCAAAAAGGATCACAGAACATGGGGGCGAAAGTGAGAACAATGTATTGATTTGGATGATGTTAGATGGTGGAGCAGGCTCAAAGGGCTGGATGGCCTACTCCTCCTAGGTTTTGCATATTTCTATGCGTCTCTATGTTTCAGCAGACGCTATACATTGGAACTTTTTAACTGCTAAGTGTGATGCTCTCCACAAGTGAAGCAGACACTCTCAGCAACATTGCAACAGGAAAGCCGAGAAGCAGGATTCTGATTGGCTGAGAAACAGCATTCTGATAGGCTGAGATGCAGGATTGTGATCGACTGAGAACCAGCATTCTAATTAGCTGAGAAGCAGCATCCTGATTGGCTGAGAACCAGCATTCTGATTAGCTGAGAAGCAGCATCCTGATTAACGAGAAGCAGTATTCTGATTAGCTGAGAAACAGCATTCTGATTGGCTGAGATGCAGCATCCTGATTAACGAGAAGCAGTATTCTGATTAGCTGAGAAACAGCATTCTGATTGGCTGAGAAGCAGCATCCTGATTAACGAGAAGCAGTATTCTGATTAGCTGAGAAACAGCATTCTGATTGGCTGAGATGCAGCATCCTGATTAACGAGAAGCAGTATTCTGATTAGCTGAGAAACAGCATTCTGATTGGCTGAGAAGCAGCATCCTGATTAACGAGAAGCAGTATTCTGATTAGCTGAGAAACAGCATTCTGATTGGCTGAGAAGCAGCATCCTGATTAACGAGAAGCAGTATTCTGATTAGCTGAGAAACAGCATTCTGAATGGCTGAGAAGCAGCATCCTGATTGACTGAGAACCAGCATTCTGATTGGCTGAGAAGCAGGATTGTGATCGACTGAGAAGCAACATCCTGATTAGCTGAGAAGCAACAACTTGACTGATCCTGTGAACAAAGACCACTGAACCGCATGTCCCATTTTCCTTCTATCTGTTTGGTTTTGTTTTTCTATATTTGTGTGTGAAAGAGACGGAGGGGAGACTTTGAGGAGCTTCAAGTTTAAATCAGCAGAGCTATATACCGATGGTTCATAATGCTCTGCGATTCCCCTTACTAGCACTAAGTAATGTTCTGTTAAGTACGGAGGCCTGGTCTGTGACTTTCTGTCAACCCAGGTCCAAAGGGTAAATTGGGGGATTCTGCGTACTTCCTAAAATCCTCACATTTCGTGACAATTCTGGGTGTCACGGTTCTCGGTTTCCAGCACCTCAACACAGTGAGGGTGTGACACCTCGAATGAAAGCTAAACCCTGCGGGTGCTGGAGGTCTGAATCGAATGCCGGGAACGCCAGAGATGCTCAGCAGATCTGGCAGCATCTGTGGAGACAGAAGCAGAATTAATGTTTCGAGACTCTCACAACAGCCTGAAGGGTAAGATCCCACAGAAGCTGCTGCAGTGGAGAGACATTGTAGATGTATCTGTGTGCAAACCATTGGAAGGACATAGAACAATACAGCACAGAACAGGCCCTTCGGCCCTCGATGTTGCACCGACCTGTGAACTAATCTAACCTTCATCCCCCTGCACTGTCCCATAAGCTTATCCAAGGACTGTTTAAATCTCCCTAATGTGGCTGAGTTCTGGACTCCCCAACCCCAGAGAAAAGACTTTGTCTATTTACCCTATCCATGCCCCTCATGATTTTATAAACCTCTATAAGGTCACCCCTCAGCCTCCGATGCTCCAGGGAAAACAGCCCCAACCTGTTCAGCCTCTCCCTGTAGCTCAAACCCTCCAACCCCGGCGACATCCTGGTAAATCTTTTCTGAACCCTGTCAAGTTTCACAACATCTTTCAGATAGGAAGGAGACCAGAATTGAGCGCAATATTCCAACAGTGGGCCTAACTTTGAGTGAAGGAGTTGGGATGTTATGTTGAGTTTGTACTGGCCATTGGCGAGGCCTTGTCTTGAGTATTGCATCCAGTTCTGCTCGTCCTGTTACAGGAAAGACATTATTCAGCTGGAGATTCACCAGGACGGTTGCTGGGAGTGGAGGGGGCATAGCTGCAAATTGAGGGGCGATAGATTTAAGACAGATGTCAGAGGCGGGTTCTTTACTCAGAGAGTGGTAAGGGCGTGGTATGCCCTACCTGCCATTTTTTGCCAAATCCTGGCAGAGAAGCCCGACGTTTCCCTGCAAATGCTGTTTCCGAATGGAATGGCAGCAGTCGCACAGAATCACCAGGATATTGGGAGCTACTGAGCAGCGGGCACAATGTCTCCCTGAACTCGCTACATGAAAGTCAGATGGCAGGGGCACAGACATCTAGAGGTTGAGAACCAGAAAAAAATACAATGGACTTGATGGGCTGAAGGGCCTGTTTCCACACTGTATGGAATCTAATCATTAGCAGCCGAATCAGACCATTTGCTCATTCTCATTCTCCTGCCTTCTCCCATGACCCCTGATGCCCTTACTAATCAAGAACCGATCCTTCTCTATCTTAAAGGCAATTGACCTCCAAGGCCTTCTATGGCAATGAGTTCCACAGATTCTGGCTGAAGAAATCCCTCCTCATCTCAGTTCTAAAGGGTGGTCCCTTCCCTCTGAGGCTGTGCCCTCGGGTCTGAATCCCTCCTGTTGGAGGAAACATCTTCTCCATGTCCAGCGTATCCAGGCCTCTCAGCATTCTGTAAGTTTCAATCAGATCCAGATCTCCTCCCAAATCTTTCTGAAACTCCATCGGGTACAGACCCAGAGTCCTGAACTGCGCCTCATATGACAAGCCCTTCACCCCCGGGATCGCTCTTGTAAACCTCCTCTGGGTCCAATGCCAGCACGTCTTTCCTTAGACGCCGAGCTCAAACCTGCTTCCAATACTCCCGATGTGGTCAGACCACAGCCATTTATACTGCACCTCTGTGTTTGTATTCGAGCCCTCCTGAAAACCAATGAATCCAGCTTCCTAACTGCCAATTGAACCTGTGTGTTAAAGGTACGAGAATGGTAACCTAAGTCCCTTTGTGTTTTAGATTTCTGTGGTGTTTCTCCATTTAGAAAATCATCTCTGCCCCTACTCTTCCTGCCAACGTGCATAACCTCACACCTTCCCACATGGAATTCTATCTGCCACCTTCTCTAGCCTGTCTGAGGCCTTCTGCAGCCTCCCTGTTTCCTCACCTGCTCCTCCCCCTATCTTTGCATCATCTGCAAACATTGCAGCAACGCCCTCGGTTCCTTCCTCTGGGTCCATACGACAGAGGTGGTTGCGGTCCCAACGCTGACCCTTACGAAACTCCACTAGTCACCAACTGCCACCCTGAAAAGAAAGTTTGACTCTCCCCCCCCAACTCTCTGCCTTCTGCCAGTCAGCCAATCCTCAATCCACGCCAACACCTTGCCAACACCTTGCCCCCCTCTTCTGGGCAGAAAGCGGGGCCAGAAATAAAGCCGTGCGCCAAAAGAGATGTAGATTTGCCAATGCAGTTGAGACCCTGCGCAGCTGAGCGCCCAAAGACCTCCCCACTGAGACCTCAGAGTGGAATGGCACTCCTCAAATATGGAGAGCCAGGCTGCCAAAATTGAAAGAAACGCGCCGAGAATCTTCTCAATCAAGACTGGTTGATTGTTCAATGGAAGTCCTCCGCCTAACGCCCCATCCCGTGATCAGTTATCTACCACCATCTCAGCACAACCCCAGCCTGACATGAAGGGGTTGCTGCTCTGACCCTTTACCTCCAACCTATCCCGTCCTTGCTTCGGATAAACGTCTTTGAGAAGGTGGTACACACAGCTTTCCACCACACTGAGCTCATTGGGCCCCTGCACCGTCCCCTCCACCTGTTTCTACCTCAGCGCGACCGCCAAGCTACGTCCTGCCGAGGATTGGCCCCAGGACCCGACGGCTCCAATGCACAGGCCGCCCAGATTGTGCCCCCTCTGAGACCATCCACCCCTCCCCTTCCCCATTCTCCCGAACCCCCCCCCTCCCCGTGCTCGCATCGGCTCTCATGTCTGGCCATTCCAGCCGGGGCGTTTGACTTCCCAGGCTTGTTTTCAAATTCCCACCTCCCCGCGGCCTCGAATCGTCGGAGAAGACAAAGCAAGCGCGGGTGGCCGACTGCCAGAAGTCAACTGTTTTCTGACCTTGTGCCTGACTGCAGTACAATTCCTGAGCGCTGGGGAGGTTATTTTAACGAGCCAAAGTCTTGGATAAAAGCTCTGAGGATCACTCCCTGCTAGCTGGTGTCTAAATATACATACATAAATCAACACGCCATCCTCTGGAACATGTACTGCCGAGGGAGTCAGCTTTGATCTGTAGCCAGCTGAGAGAGACCCCTTGCGAGACTGTTCCAACCCCTGAATCTCACTCGTCTGTTTAGCCAGGTCTAGAATCATAGGAATTCCGAGTCATGGTAGGCAATTTAACATGATCATGGCTGGTCCGAAGTCCGCTCTCCTGCCTGCTCGCCATTAGCACTTTTCATCAGGAACATATCTATTTCATGTCTGAAGTCTTTGATTGATTTTGCCTCTGAGTTCCACAGGTTCACAAACCTCTGAGGGAAATCGTTCCTCCCCATCTCGATTTTCAACTAACCTCCTCTCACTCTCTGACCTCTTGCCCAAGACTCTCCCACGAAGGGGGGAACCATCTGCTCAACGTCGCTTTGTCGGTCTCCTTTATACACACCTCGATCAGATTATCCTTTGTTCTCCTGAATTCCAACGCGTCCAAAGGATATTCAACCGCTCACTGTAGGATAGCTGTTTCATCCCTGGAATCAACCAGGTGAACCTCCTCTGGAATTGAACCGGATTGAATGAAATTGATTGTCTCGTGTACCGAGGCACAGTGAAAAATGCGAGTGATACAGGCAGATCACAGAGTTAAGTAGCATAGATAAGTAAATAACAGGTAAACAGTGGCAAAAACACAGGTACAGGCGAATGTTTGTGAGTCCATTCAGTATTCTAACAACAGTAGGGTAGAAACTGTTTGGAAACCGGCTGGTGCGTGTGTTCAGGCTTCTGTACCTTCTCCCCGATGGTAGAGGTTGGAGAAAAACATTGCCAGGGTGGGATGGATCTTTGAGAATGCTGGCGGCCTTTCCTTGACAACGGGCCTGGAAGATGGATTCAATAGATGGGAGGTTGGCCTTTGTGATTGTCCGGGCCGAGTTCCCCACTCTCTGTAAAGTAAGGAGTCTAAAACTGGACACAATACTCACCAATGCCTTATGTCATTGTCCGGCACCAATTAGGGTCGAGTGAGAGAAGGGGGTAAATGGCAAGGGTTATTGGGATGATCAGCAGCGAACACATCAGTGGGGAAAATCCCTTTCCCCAGAAGGGCGGCACGTTGGCTCACGTGGTTAGCACTGCTGCCTCACAGTGCCAGGGACCCGGGTTCGATTCCAGCCTCGGGTGAGTTCGCCCATTCTCCCCGTGTCTGCGTGGGTTTCCTCCAGGTGGTCTAGTTTCCTCCCACAGTTCAGAGATGTGCAGGCCAGGTGAATTGGCCATGCTAAATTGCCCGTAGTGCATTTGTCAGGGGTAAATATGCGGTAGGGGAATGGGTCTGGGTGGGTTACTCTTCGGAGGGTCGGTGTGGACTTGTTGGGCTGAAGGGCCTGTTTCCATACTGTAGGGAATCTCAACTGCAGACATGTACGATGAAAGTCTTGAACGAGGTCACCAGGTGTATGAGTGCACGGGAAGGGTGGTGCAATTGAGCCTGTGGGAGCTACTGCGCATCGGGGGTGGAGGGAGTGGATGCTTGTGGATGTGGTGCCAATCGAGCGGGGGCTGCTTTGTCCCTGGATGGTGTCGAGCTTCTTGAGTGTTGTTGGAGCTGCCCCCATCCAGGGAGAGTGGGGAGTTTTCCATCACCCTCCTGAGTTGTGCCTTGTCGATGGTGGGACAGGCTTTGGGGAGTGACGAGCTGAGTTACTCACAGTGGTATTCCTTGCCTTTAACATGCTGTTATAGCTGCAGTGTTTATCCAGTTGGGTTTCTGGTCAATGGTAACCCCCAGAATGTTGATGGTGGGGGATTTAATGACAGTAACGCCATTGAATGTCAAGCAGTGATGGTTAGATTCTCTCTTGTTGGAGATTGTCACTGTCGAGCACTTGTGTGACACGAATGTTACTTGCCACTTGTCAGCCCCTTGTCAGGGCATTGTCCAAGTCTTGCTGCATTGGGATATGGACTGTTCTGAGTACCCGAGGAGTCACAAATGGTGCTGAATACTGTACAGTCATCATCAAATATTGTCCCTTCAAGTCATAGAGTCTCCCCATAAAGTCTGTGCTGACCTATCTACACTAGTCCTGCCCTCCAGCACCTTGAATGTTATAACACCGTTGGACAGTATTATGTATGTCCAAAATGTACTCGTCACTAATATTTCTGACCTGATGATGAAGCAGCTGAAGATGGTTGGAGCTTGGACACTAAACTGAGGAACTCCTGAAGAGATGTCCTGGAGCTGAGCTGACTGACCTCCAACAACCACAACCATCTTCCGACGTGCCAGGTACCACTCCAGTCACTGGAGAGTTTTCCCCCCCCGTGATCCCCGTAGATTCCAGTTTTTGCTGGGAATCTTTAATGCCACACTTGGTTGAATGCAGCCTTGACGTCAAACGCTCACTCTTACGTTACCTCAGAAATTCAGCTCTTCTGTCTGTGTTTGATCTATGGCTGGGGGAGCCAAAACTGAGCGTGACTGAGTGCAGGTGCTGCTTGGGACTGTTACTTCAAAGTATTTCAGATATGGATGAAAAAAAACAGAAACCTATTTTAGATATGGACAACTTGGTTCAATTGAATCTGTTAATCAATATAAAGAGTGTGGAGGCATTCCTAAGAAAGAAATCAGGATGCCAAAGAGAGGATACGAGGTATCATTAGCAGAAAAGTGATAATCCAAAGAGATTCGATCAATAATTTAAGGAAGAGGGTAATGAGAGAGAGGGTAGGGCCCTTTAAGATCAAATAGGTCATCTTTGTGTGAAGCCCCAGGAGATGGGAGAGACACTAAACGAATAGTTTGCATCAGTTTTTACAGTGGAGACAGAACTGCAGATGAGAGAATGCAGAGAAATAAATTTTGATGTTGTAAAAACAGTTCACATTACCGAAGCAGACACTCAGGAGGTCTTAGAGAATAATAAGGTGGATAAATCTCCAGCACTTGATCTAATGTGTCCCAGAATGTGTGGGAAGTAAGGGAGGAAATTATAGAAATACTTGCATCATCGATAACTATGGGTGAGGTGCCTGATGACTGGAGGGTGGCTAATGTTGTAGCTTTGTTTAAGAAAGGGTGTAAGGAAAAACCAGGGAACTATAGATCCGTGAGTCTGGCTTCAGTTGTGGTGAACCTTTGGAGGTGATTATAAAAGATAGGATTTATGGACATTTTGAAAGGCAAAATTATCGATGAGGGATCGTTGCAAGGTTTTGTGTGAAAAAAGTTGTCTTACAAAGTTAAGATTGATTTTTTTTTGAGGAAGTTATTGATTAGCAGTGCAGTAGATGTTCTTGACTTGGACTTTAGTGAAGCCTTCAGGGTTCTGGCTGGTGGACTAATTAGTAAAGTGAGGTCACACGGGATTCGGATGAGCTCGCCAATTGGATGCAAAATTGGCTGAACAGCAGGAGACAGAGACCGGTAGTGGAGGGTTGCTTTACGGACTGGAGACCTGTCACCAGTGGAGTCCCACAAGGATCAGTTCTGGGTTCTCTTTGGTTTATCATTTTTCTAAGTGATTTGGATGAGAATGTAGAAGGCATGGCTAGCACGTTTTGGGGACGACACCAAAATTGGTGGCATATTAGACGGTGAGGAAGGTTCTCTAAGATTACAAAGGGATCTTGATCAACGGGTCAATAGGCTGAGAAATGGCAGGCAGAATTCAATCTGGATAAATGTGAGGTATTGCATTTTGGTAAAATAAACAAGGCTAGGCCTTATACAATTAATGGTAGGGCCTCGGGTAGTCATAGTGTCATCGAATCATAGAGATGTACAGCACGGAAACAGACCCTTCGGTCCAACCCGTCCATGCCGACCAGATATCCCAACCCAATCTAGGCCCACCTGCCAGCACCAGGCCCATATCCCTCCAAACCCTTCCTATTCATATGCCCATCCAAATGCCTCTTAAATGTTGCAATTGTACCAGCTTCCACCACTTCCTCTGGCAGTTCATTCCATACCCGTACCACCCTCTGTGTGAAAAAGTTGCCCCTTAGGTCCCTTTTATATCTTTCCCCTCTCACCCTAAACCTATGCCCTCTAGTTCTGGACTCCCCGACCCCAGGGAAAAGACTTTGTCTATTTATCCATTCCATGCCCCTTATAATTTTATAAACCTCTATAACCTCTATAAACCTCAGCCTCCGACGCTCCAGGGAAAACAGCCCCAGCCTGTTCAGCCTCTCCCTGTAGCTCAAACCCTCCAACCCTGGCAACTTCCTTGTAAATCTTTTCTGAACCCCTTCAAGTTTAACAACATCTTTCCGATAGGAAGGAGACCAGAATTGCACACAATATTCCAACAGTGGCCTAACCAATGTCCTGTACAGCTACAACATGACCTCCCAACTCCTGTACTCAATACTCTGACCAATAAAGGAAATCATACCAAATTCCTTCTTCACTCTCCTATCTACCTGCGACTCCACTTTCAAGGAGCTATGAACCAGCACTCCAAGGTCTCTTTGTTCAGCAACACTCCCTAGGACCTTACCATTAAGTGTATAAGTCCTGCTAAGATTTGCTTTCCCAAAATGCATCACCTTGCATTGATCTGACTTAAACTCCATCTGCCACTTCTCAGCCCATTAGCCCATCTGGTCAAGATCCTGTTGTAATCTGAGGTAACCCTCTTCGCTGTCCATTACACCTCCAATTTTGGTGTCATCTGCAAACTTACTCACTGTACCTCTTATGCTCACATCCAAATCATTTATATAAATGACAAAACGTAGAGGACCCAGCACCGATCCTTGTGGCATTCCACTGGTCACAGGCCTCCAGTCTGAAAAACAACCCTCCACCACCACCCTCTGTCTTCTACCTTTGAGCCAGTTCTGTATCCAAATGGTTAGTTCTCCCTGTATTCTGTGAGATCTAACCTTGCTAACCCCGAGTCTCCCATGGGGAAACTTGTCGAACGCCTTACTAAAGTCCATATAGATCACATCTATCCCTCTGCCCTCATCAATCCTCTTTGTTACTTCTTCAAAAAACTCATTCAAGTTTGTGAGACATGATTTCCCATGCACAAAGTCATGATGACTATCCCGAATCAGTCCTTGCCCTTCCAAATACATGTACATCCTGTCCCTCAGGATTCCCTCCAACAACTTGCCCACCACCGAGGTCAGGCTCACCGGTCTATAGTTCCCTAGCTTGTCTTTACCACCCTTCTTAAACAGTGGCACCATGTTAGCCAACCTCCAGTCTTCTGGCACCTCGCCTGTGACTATCGATGATACAAATATCTCAGTAAGAGGCCCAGTAATCACTTCTCTAGCTTCCCACAGAGTTCTCGGGTACACCTGATCAGGTCCTGGGGATTTATCCACCTTTATGCGTTTCAAGACATCCAGCACTTCCCCCTCTGTAATCTGGACATTTTGCAAGGTGTCATCATATATTTCCCTTGAGTAGAGGGGGCTAAGGGTTCATGTACACAATTCTTTAAAGTTTGTGTCCCGCATAGGGGGGGTTAGGAAGGTGTTTGGCACACTTGCCTTCATTGCTCGGTCCTTTGAGTATAGGAGTTGGGAACGTCATGTTGAGGTTATGCAGGATATTGGTGAGGCCTCTTCAGGAATACTGTGTCCAGTTCTGGTCCCTCTGTCATAGGAAGGAGATTATCAAGCTGGAGAGGGTTCAGGAGAGATTTACCAGGATGTTGCCAGGTTTGGAGCGTTTGAGTTCTGAAGAAAGGCTGGAGAGGCTGGGACTTTTTTCACTGGGGTTTAGGAGGTTGAGGGTCGACCTTATGGAAGTTTATCAAATCATGAGGCATATCGATTGAGTTAATAGTAGTTATCTTTTCTCTAGGATGGGGGATTTCAAGACTGGGGGGGTGCATGTGTAAAGTGAGAGGAGCGAGATTTGAAAAAAGACATGGGGGCAAATTCGTTACACAGAGGGTGGTTTGCGTGTGGAATGAGTCTCCAGAGGAAGTGGTGGATATGGGAACAATTACAACGTTCAGAAGTCATTCGGGTAAGGACACGAACAGGAAAGGTTTGGAGGGATATGGACCAGGAGCAGGCAGGTGGGACTAGTTTAGTTTGGGATCATGGTTAGCATGGACTGGTTGGACCGAAGGGCCAGTTTCTGTGCTGTATGACTCTTTGTGGTTTCACTAAGAACTTGTGTAGAAAGAACTCTTTTGTCCTGACCTCGCGTGCCCCTTGCTGGAAGGCGATATGCCATTTTCTGCCTTAATCACTTGCTATTCTGGAATGCCAACTTTGTGCAACATGTCAGACACCAAGTTAGAGCAGGAGGAGGCCAACCGGCCCGTCTAGCTCGCTCCCTTCTCGATAAGATTGTGTCTGATCTGTTGTAGGCCTCAATGCCACTTCTGGGGAGAGCCCTCATATTTTCAACTGCTTTTCATCATTTATGTCAATACAGGAGCAATGTTTGGTAAGTTGGCAGATGACACCGAAGTAGGTGGTGCAATGGGCAGTGAAGAAAGTTACCTCAGAGTACAACAGGACCTTGATCAGATGGGCTGAGGAGTGGCAGATGGAGTTTAATTTTGGTAAACGTGAGGTGCTGCATTTTGGGAAGGCGTACCAGGGCAGGACTGAATGGTAAGATCCTGAGGAGTGTTGCCGAACAAGGAGACTTTGGAGTTGCAGGTTCATAGTTCCTTGAAAGTGGAGTCACAGGTAGAGAGAGTATTGAAGAAGGCGTTTGGTATGCTTTCCTTCATCAGTCAGTCATGAACTGGAGGTTGGACTAGGGTTCACCAAGTCAGAAGTCACATGACACCAGGTTATAGTCCAACAGGTTTATTTGAAATCACAAGCTTTCGGAACGCTGCTCCTTCCTCAGGTGAAGTGGCTTTGTAACTCGGTGCATTGAGTACAGGAGTTGAGAAGTCATGTTGTGGCTGTACAGGACTTTGGATAGGCCACTTTCGGAATACTGTGTGTAATCCTGGTCTTCCTGTTGTCGGAAAGATGTTGTGGAACTTGAAAGGGTTCCGAAAATATTCACAAGGACGTTACCAGGGTGGAGGGTTTGAGCTACAGGGAGAGGCTGAACAGGCTGGGGCTATGTTCTCCGCAGCATCGGACGCTGAGGGCTGACCTTCGAGAGGTTTATAAAGTCATGAGGGATGTGGACAGTGAATACTCAAGGTCTTTTCCCAAGAGTCGGGGAATCCAAAACTAGAGGGCGTAGGTTTAAGGTGAGAGGGGAAAGATTTAAAAGGGACCCAACTTTTTCCACACAGAGGCTGGTGCATGTATGGAATGAGCTGCCAGAGGAAGTGGTGGAGGCTGGTACGATGACAACATTGAAAAGGCATCTGAATGATTGTGTGAATAAGAAGGGTTTAGAGGGATATGGGCCAAATGCTGGCAAATGGGACTAGATTAGGTTAGGATATCTGGGCGGCATGGATGACGTGGACCAAAAGGTCTGTTTCTGTGCTGTACATCTCTGTAACTTTAACTGTGTAAAACTGGCCGTAAGTTCTAGTTTTTTTGTAAATGAGTGATATTTGTATGTATTGGGGAATAGTTAGGAGTTAGAAGGGCCTCATTCTAGTTTCTCCCACAAGGGGGAAATACCCTCTCAAGTCAAATGTCCAGAGGATTTTTTTTTTGTCTTATTGAAAGCACTCCCCTCAGTTTCCAAAATTTCCAAAGGATGGGGAGCCAAGCTCTCCAGTCTTGCCATGTAAGAGAAGCCCCTCATCCCAAGAAGTAGTCGCGTGAGCCTTTTCTGAACCGATTCAAATGGGATAATCTCCTTTCTTAAATACAGAGACCAAGACGTGATGGGCTGAAGGGCCTCTTCCTGTGCTATACCATTCTATCCTGTTCTGTACGTCAAGGCATGATCTCAACAGTACTGTTATCCCTGCAGCTGAACATGCCTAACTTTACCTTCCAACCACCCCTCGCAATAAATGACAGTATTCCATTTGCCTTTCCAACGACTTCCAGTCCCTGTGCACTCACGTCTTGTGGCTCATGCACCAGGATTCCTCTCCCCTGCAGTTTTCTGCAGTCTCCCTCCACTTCCAGCCAAGTTTCCACACAATATCCCACCTGCCGTGATCCCAAACTAAACTGGTCCCGCCTGCCTGCACTTGGCCCGTATCCCTTCAAACATTCCTTGTTCGTCCACTTACCTCAGCAGCTTTTAAACATTGTAACTGTACCTGCACCCTCCGGAAATTCATTCTCCACATTCCACTCTCTGTGTAGAAAGGTTACACCTCGTGTCCTTTTTAAATCTCTCTCCTCTCACCTGGAAAACATGTCCTCCTAGTCTTGACATTTTCCGCCGTAGAGAAAAAGACACCTTATCTATGCCCCTCATGATTTGAAAACCTCCATTCAAGTCACCCATGAACCTCCTCCGTGAATAAAGTCCCAGCCTATCCCTCCTCTCTCCACAACTCAGGCGTTCCATTCCCAGCAACATCCTGGTAAATCTCTTCTGAACCCTCTCCAACTTGATAATATCCTTCCTGTAACTGGGCGACCAGGACTGGCCACAATATTCCAGAACGTCCTGTACAAACGTCTCAGCTCCTATGCTCAAAAGGTCTGAGCAACGAAGGCCAGCATGCAAAACCCCTTCTTAACCCCACTGTCCGAATGTGACACCAGCATCAAAGAATTGTGTCCCTGAACCCCGAGGTCTCTCTGTTCTACAGCACCACCCAAGGCTCTACTTTTAAATTTGAAAATCACACAGATGTCAGGTTATACTCCAACAGGTTTATTTGGATGAATCAAGTATAGGTTCGCGACAACCTGGTGTCGTGTGATTTTTAACTTTGTCCCCCCCCAGTCCACCACTGGCACCTCCACAACATGGCTACATTTAATTAGTTAAGCCCTGCCCTTGGATGAGGGGAATACTGGCCGTTTCTTGACATTTGTGTGGTGTGAATCTCACCTGATGCTTACCAGACCAAAGCTGGGGGTGTCTTCTGACTGGGGGCCGTGGCAGCTTCTGAACCTGAGGATTTGCTCAGGCCCTGTGCAATCGGCCGCTGAAGAGAATCGCGCCAAAGACACTTCCTTTCATCGATCTTTCACGACCGGGTTCTCTCATCTCGCGTCGGACTCCTGTCCCCTTAACCTCTGTTGACGTCAGATTCACAAGAGTGTTGCTCCCCCCCCCAACCAACCAACCCCTCAGTCAGTCAAACAGAGCTTCGATGCCAAACAGTAGTCTCTCCTCCCTCCCGGAGTGTCACAACCCTCTCACCCAGGTTTGACCCAAGGCTGTGGCGAGCTCTGTCACCGAGTGACCCTGGCAGAATCCAAAACCGGGTGTCCGTGAGCAGCATGTTGAGTTACTACCAATAGGCTCCTTCATCTCTGAGCTGGTGACTGGGAGCAAGCCAGGTTAGATTAGCCCTGTGTTTTGTTTTATTTGGACAGGACATGCCCGGGCATCGTTCGGGTAAATGGCACTGGTGGGAGGGTGGTCAGTGGGCTGGTTGGTGACCTCAACAGCGCAGGTTCGATTCCTGCTGGGCTGAGGTCCCAGTGAGGTCGCAGTCTGTCCCCTCGCCTGAGGCCATCAGGTTAAACCACCATCGTCTCTCTCGCTCTCTCTAAAGAGGTTAAAAAAAAAAATCACCCAACACCAGGTTCGAGTCCAACAGGTTTATTTAGAAGCACTAGCTTTCGGAGCGCTGCTCCTTCATCAGGTCGCTGGTGGGGCAGGATCGTAGGAGTTTATAGTAAAAGGTCAAGGTGTCATACAACTGATGCGATTAGACTAGAATCCCGACAGAGTGGAAACAGGCCCTTCGGCCCAACAAGTCCACACCGACCCTCCAAAGAGTAACCCACCCAGACCCAATTCCTCTACCCTATATTTACCCCTGACTAATGCATCTCCCTTAAATTTTACACCCTCTCACTTTAAACCTGCTAGCATTTGACATGTCCACCCTGGGAAAATGAATTGCAATTTTATTTTTGCATCTCATCAGTATTTCTGTACAATTTGGATAATGTGGCCGGTATTTCATGGCCTATGCCTGTAGACGATCTAAGGGGAGCAGATTTCCTTCCCTCAGGCAAATTAGTGAGCCTGACAGGTTTGTTTTGACAATGGTTACAACGAGACTACCTTCTTTCTCGTTCTATGGACAATTTAGCACGGCCAATTCACCTGGCCTTCACATCTTTGGATTGTGGGAGGAAACCAGAGCACCCGGGGGAAACCCAGACTGAGAATGTGCAAACTCCACATAGACAGCCACTCGAGGGTGGGATTGAACCGGGCACTGTGTGGCACAGTGCCGCCCATTATATTGAACAAACTTAGTGATTAAAGACGTTTAGCACCAATCTAGAATTGTTCAACACATCAAGGGGGCATAGCTTTAAATTAAGGGGGGGTAGATATAGGACTGATGTTAGGGGTAGGTTCTTCACTCAGCGAGTCGTAAGTTCATGGAATGCCCTGCCAGTAGCAGTAGTGGACTCTCCCTCTTTATGGGTATTTAAGCGGGCATTGGATAGGTATATGGAGGATAGTGGGTTAGTGTAGGTTAGGTGTGCTTTGATCGGCGCAACATCGAGGGCCGAAGGGCCTGTACTGCGCTGTAATGTTCTATGTTCTATGTTCTATCAGTTGGTCTTTTACTATAAATTCTGTGCCCTGTGCCACCTGATGAAGGAGCAGCGCGCTGACAGCTAGTGCTTCCCCATAAACCTGTTGGACTGTAACCTGGCGTTGTATGATTTGTAAGTTTGTCCACCCCAGTCCAACACTGGCATCTCCACATCATCTCTTCAGTGAGACAGTGGGAGGGCGGGAGGTTGTGAGGCAGTGACGCCATTGCTAAATTTGTAATCCGGAACCGCTGGCTAATATCCTCAGGAACAAAGGTTCAACTCCCCCCCCCAACCCCCAAGGCAGAAGGTGAAGTTTGAACTTGATAATTGTTTTTTAAAATCTAAAATGAGAAAGAAGGTAGTCTCACTGTAACCATTGTCATAAAAAACCTGTCTGGTTCACTAAAATGCCTAAGGGAAGGAAATCTGCTCCCCTTAGATCGTCTACAGGCATAGGCCATGAATTACTGGCCCCATTATCCAAATTGTACAGAAATACTGAAGAGATGCAAAAAAACAAAAAAAAAATTGCAATTCTTTTTCTCAGGGCGGACATGTCAAATGCTAACAGGTTTAAAGTGAGAGGCGTAAAATGTAAGGGAGGTGTGGGCGTGAGGCACACGTTTTGCACAGCGGGTACCTGGAACGCGCTACCAGGGATGTGGAATAAGCAGATACACTGGCAATGTTTGACAGGCATTTATACAGACCCATGAACAGGCAGAGAACAGAGGGATACAGACCATGGGCAGGCGGATTGGATTAGTTTAGAATGCCGCTGTAATCAGCATAGCCAGGGTGGGTCTAGGGCCCTGTTCTTCGGCCATACCGTTCTGTCTTCTCTAATCCTGGACTCAGTGTACTTACTGAGGAGAGTGAGAGCAGACCAGAACTCTGAGCCAAAGAGAAGCCGGAAATATGGATGATCTTATCAGAGCAATATCAGTCATAAAGGGGTTCAATCGAGTGTGTTGGAACCCCTCACAGGGGGCCACCAGTCATAGACATAGAACGTGAAACATACAGCGCAGAACAGGCCCTTCGGCCCTCGATGTTGCACCGACCTATGAACTAATCTGAGCCCTCCCCTACACTATCCCATCATCATCCATATGCTTATTGTAGGACTGTTTAAATGCCCCTAATGTGGCTGAGTTAACTTCATTGGCAGGCAGGGCTTACCACTCTCTGAGTAAAGAAGGGTTGGCGGGTCTGAGCTACAGGGAGAGGCTGAACAGGCTGGGGCTGTTTTCCCTGGAGCGTCGGAGGCTGAGGGGTGACCTTATAGAGGTTTACAAAATCATGAGGGGTATGGATAGGGTGAATAGACAAAGTCTTTTCCCTGGGATCGGGAAGTCTAGAACTAGAGGGGCATAGGTTTAGGGTGAGAGGGGAAAGATATAAAAGAGACCTAAGGGGCAACTTTTTCACACAGAGGGTGGTACGTGTATGGAATGAGCTGCCAAAGGAAGTGGTGGAGGCTGGTACAATTGCAACAGTTAAGAGGCATTTGGATGGGGATATGAATAGGAAGGGTTTGGAGGGATATGGGCCGGGTGCTGGCAGGTGGGACTAGACTGGGTTGGGTAGGCATGGACAGGTTGGACTGAATAGTCTGTTTCCATGCTGTACATCTCTATGACTCTATAGCCTGCCTCTGACATCGGTCTTAAGTCTATCGCCCCTCAATTTGCAGCTATGCCCCCTCGTACAAGCCGACCTCATCATCCTAGGAAAAAGACTCTCACTGTCCACCCGATTGAATCCCCGGTCACCTTGTATATCTCTATTAAATCGCCTCCGTTAAATCGAATCGGGAATCAACTTTACCCAGAGAGCGGTCAGGACGTGGAACTGGGGGGAGCGGTTGTGGGGAATGATATGGAGATGTTTCAGAAGGTGTGAAGGGAGAAAGGAATAGAGGGATGTGGGAGAGAGGCCGGGAAACAGGAGCAAGTTTGTGTGGAGCGTACAATTACCGCGGTAGGCTGGACATAGGACTCAGATGGGCAGTGGCTGTGCTGTAGATTCAGTAGAGATGTGGTAAGCAGTGCTCTCAATCTGCTCCTGCTGTTAGTTACTTAACTGCTGCATAGAGCAGGCTGCTTGAACTTTGACCTGATGTGTTGGCTGAAAGATCGACTCTACCTCTCACCGTGTGTCCGCGTGGCCCTCCGATGCTGTGGCTCCACCTGGTCAGCAACACCATTTCGGGGTCCATCCCTTCAGGGGTGACTGCCTGGGAGATGATGAATCGGGGAAACTGGATGGAGTGGGTCAGAGTAGCAATGTTGAGGGAAGCCTTCAGTTGTTGAGTTGGGGAGAGTGGATTGGAGGACTGGGGTTGAGCTGGAGGGGTGGGGAGGGGAAGGATAGAACATAGAACATAGAAGAATACAGCGCAGTACAGGCCCTTTGGCCCTCGATGTTGCGCCAATCCAAGCCCACCTAACCTACACTAGCCCACTATCCTCCATATGCCTATCCAATGCCCGCTTAAATGCCCATAAAGAGCGAGAGTCCACCACTGCTACTGGCAGGGCATTCCATGAACTCACCACTCGCTGAGTAAAGAACCTACCCCTAACATCTGTCCTATACCTACCACCCCTTAACTTAAAGCTATGCCCCCTCGTAATAGCTGACTCCATATGTGGAAAAAAGTTCTCATGGTCAACCCTATCTAAACCCCTAATCATCTTGTACACCTCTATCAAGTCACCCCTAAACCTTCTTTTCTCCAATGAGAACAGCCCCAAGTGCCTCAGCCTTTCCTCATACGATCTTCCTACCATACCAGGCAACATCCTGGTAAACCTCCTCTGCACCCGTTCCAGTGCCTCCACATCCTTCCTATAGTATGGCGACCAAAACTGCACACAATACTCCAGATGGGGAGAGGACATTAGCAAGATGATGGAGTTAGTCAAATGGAAAAGATATCGAAGACCTACCACTCGATTGTTGCAACAGCAGTTGTGCTGTCCCATCCACTGACAAAAAAACAAAAGCTAGAGTTTCAAGAAGCTGCTCAGGAATCAAGTTGCAGAGACAACAATCACCACCTCCCAGGCCCCAAAGCCCTGACCCCATTGGAAGGGTCACAGCCCGCAGGTTTGGCTACTGGGTCAGACAAAGCAGCGTTGAGAATCCAGCTCAGCACCGGCAGAGCAGCGAGTGATTGAGGTGGCCCAGGAGCTTACCCAAGTGTGGGAGGAGGCCACTCAGCCCCTTTGTGTCTGCACTTGTGCAGATTTACAGAAAGCAGTAAAACGCACGGGTGGTGATTCCTCCTCTAAGGACAGCCCACCTCTCACTCTCTGTGACTCTCGCAGGCTAAAGCTCACCAATGAATGTGATTCCAGCCAGTTTCCAGCACGTTTTACTGCGGTGCAAAAGAGCTTGACAAATGCCAGACGTGTAAATATTTTATACAGGTTTTGTATTTAGCATCTGACGACTGCACATGCACACACACGCACACACAGCACACACAGACACACACAACACACACACAGACACATACACACACAACACACGCAGACGTGCACACACACACATGCACAACACACAGACACACACAACACACACAGAAACATACACACACAACACACACACAGACATGCACACACATGCACAACACACAGACACACACAACACACACAGACACATACACACACAACACACACAGACATGCACACACATGCACAACACACAGACACACACAACACACACAGACGCACACACAACACACACCCACAACACACAGACATGCACACACATGCACAACACACACACATGCATACACACAACATACACACATACAGACAGACACAGATATACATGCACACACAATGCAGACACACACACACACACACACACACACACGGTTTCCCCCATTATAAATCACTGTGTGCACATCTATAGTGGGAACAATAAGCAGAATATGTTGGAGGAAGAAGCATGTTGTCAAAGTTCACCGTCTTGCACAAAGGAGGCCAAATTTCAAACACTCATAACAGTTTGTACCACCAGAGAGAGGAGTGCCAATCGGTTGGCAAGTCAAATTGGATTGACCAAGATATTGCTTGGAGAAATCCAAAGCAATCATAGGCTCCCCAAGCTCCAGTGGGATTCAAAAAATGGGGGAGGCTGCTAAAATTTCACGTTGCTGTGACCCCCCGGGTATGAATATATGTCACCTCGAGCAAGCAGAAATGGACCATATTGTGAGCCCCACTGATTAACTCAACTAAAGTCAATCACCAGCCCCATCTCCTGCAGGAAACATTGTGATCATCTGAAATGTTTTGGATTTTCTCCTGCTCAGTACAAGACACCAATTCTCAGCGACGCGTCTCTCTTTCCAATGAAAGAAGCGACATGTTCGGATGCTGGGCCTCTGAGAGAAAAGTAATGTCAGCCCTCTCTCTGCCTTTACAGTTGCTGCCAGGGTTGGCTGTGGTAAGGCAGCATTTTCTATTTTCATAATGAAGGCGACCTGTGTCAACGCGTAAAGCTGCAATTACTTGGTAGCGTCAAAGTGAGGCGCTGTCACACTGCTAATGGCAGAATGGTGTTCAGTACAAGTTAAGCTTCATTTGTGAAGCTGCATTTGGGAAACTGTAATCGCAATCTCCGAACTAAGTGTTATAATTGCATTATGTAATGTCCAAATGTATGATTTTCAAATGGGGACTAGGTTATATCTGAACATATTCCCCCCACTGTTCCCGTACTCATCCAAGTGCCTCACTCTGCGAGCATTGGAATCGAGAATAGAAATTGTACTCGTAAAAAGATAAATTAGCCCTCAGTAACACATTGTCTATGTCCTTGTCACTGCTCCCTGGCTCTAGACATTGGTTCAGCTTCTCTCAGAGTGAACCTTGCTCCTTTCGGTCTCTCACCCCCCTACTCCAAACTTCAGCTCCCAACTCGCCCCGAATGGGGCCAAATGTTGGATATTGGGAGCAGAATAGTTCGGTCGGTGGTATTGACAAGAGCATATCTGGTGGAGCTTTTATGGCGCTGGTGATCTCTATAACTCTCGACCACACTGACTACCGAAAACCAAAATCTGTCGCTGCGCCCCTCACCCACTCTAAACTACCCTTCACTCACACCTATCGCTGCACCCCTCACCCACTCTAAACTACCCTTCACTCACACCTATCGCTGCACCCCTCACCCAGTCTAAACTACCCTTCACTCACACCTATCGCTGCACCCCTCACCCAGTCTAAACTACCCTTCACTCACACCTATCGCTGCACCCCTCACTCACTCTAAACTACCCTTCACTCACACCTATCGCTGCACCCCTCACCCAGTCTAAACTACCCTTCACTCACACCTATCGCTGCACCCCTCAGTCACTCTAAACTACCCTTCACTCACACCTATCGCTGCACCCCTCACTCACTCTAAACTACCCTTCACTCACACCTATCGCTGCACCCCTCAGTCACTCTAAACTACCCTTCACTCACACCTATTACTGCACCCCTCACCCACTCTAAACTACCCTTCACTCACACCTATCGCTGCACCCCTCACCCAGTCTAAACTACCCTTCACTCACACCTATCGCTGCACCCCTCACCCAGTCTAAACTATCCTTCACTCACACCTATCGCTGCACCCCTCACCCAGTCTAAACTACCCTTCACTCACACCTATCGCTGCACCCCTCACTCACTCTAAACTACCCTTCACTCACACCTATCGCTGCACCCCTCACTCACTCTAAACTACCCTTCACTCACACCTATCGCTGCACCCCTCACTCACTCTAAACTACCCTTCACTCACACCTATCGCTGCACCCCTCACCCAGTCTAAACTACCCTTCACTCACACCTATCGCTGCACCCCTCACCCAGTCTAAACTACCCTTCACTCACACCTATCGCTGCACCCCTCACCCAGTCTAAACTACCCTTCACTCACACCTATCGCTGCACCCCTCACCCAGTCTAAACTACCCTTCACTCACACCTATCGCTGCACCCCTCACTCACTCTAAACTACCCTTCACTCACACCTATCGCTGCACCCCTCACTCACTCTAAACTACCCTTCACTCACACCTATCGCTGCACCCCTCACTCACTCTAAACTACCCTTCACTCACACCTATCGCTGCACCCCTCACCCAGTCTAAACTACCCTTCACTCACACCTATCGCTGTACCCCTCACTCACTCTAAACTACCCTTCACTCACACCTATCGCTGCACCCCTCACCCACTCTAAACTACCCTTCACTCACACCTATCACTGCACCCCTCACCCACTCTAAACTACCCTTCACTCACACCTATCGCTGCACCCCTCACCCAGTCTAAACTACCCTTCACTCACACCTATCGCTGCACCCCTCACCCAGTCTAAACTTCCCTTCACTCACACCTATCGCTGCACCCCTCACCCAGTCTAAACTACCCTTCACTCACACCTATCGCTGCACCCCTCACCCAGTCTAAACTACCCTTCACTCACACCTATCGCTGCACCCCTCACCCAGTCTAAACTACCCTTCACTCACACCTATTACTGCACCCCTCACTCACTCTAAACTACCCTTCACTCACACCTATCGCTGCACCCCTCACCCAGTCTAAACTACCCTTCACTCACACCTATCGCTGCACCCCTCAGTCACTCTAAACTACCCTTCACTCACACCTATCGCTGCACCCCTCACCCAGTCTAAACTACCCTTCACTCACACCTATCGCTGCACCCCTCACCCAGTCTAAACTACCCTTCACTCACACCTATCGCTGCACCCCTCACTCACTCTAAACTACCCTTCACTCACACCTATCGCTGCACCCCTCAGTCACTCTAAACTACCCTTCACTCACACCTATCGCTGCACCCCTCACCCAGTCTAAACTACCCTTCACTCACACCTATCGCTGCACCCCTCAGTCACTCTAAACTACCCTTCACTCACACCTATCGCTGCACCCCTCACCCACTCTAAACTACCCTTCACTCACACCTATCGCTGCACCCCTCACCCAGTCTAAACTACCCTTCACTCACACCTATCGCTGCACCCCTCACTCACTCTAAACTACCCTTCACTCACACCTATCGCTGCACCCCTCAGTCACTCTAAACTACCCTTCACTCACACCTATCGCTGCACCCCTCACCCAGTCTAAACTACCCTTCACTCACACCTATCGCTGCACCCCTCACTCACTCTAAACTACCCTTCACTCACACCTATCGCTGCACCCCTCACCCAGTCTAAACTACCCTTCACTCACACCTATCGCTGCACCCCTCACCCAGTCTAAACTACCCTTCACTCACACCTATCGCTGCACCCCTCACCCAGTCTAAACTACCCTTCACTCACACCTATCGCTGCACCCCTCACCCAGTCTAAACTACCCTTCACTCACACCTATCGCTGCACCCCTCACCCAGTCTAAACTACCCTTCACTCACACCTATCGCTGCACCCCTCACTCACTCTAAACTACCCTTCATTCACACCTATCACTGCACCCCTCACCCAGTCTAAACTACCCTTCACTCACACCTATCGCTGCACCCCTCACCCAGTCTAAACTACCCTTCACTCACACCTATCGCTGCACCCCTCACTCACTCTAAACTACCCTTCACTCACACCTATCGCTGCACCCCTAACTCACTCTAAACTACCCTTCACTCACACCTATCGCTGCACCCCTCACCCAGTCTAAACTACCCTTCACTCACACCTATCGCTGCACCCCTCACTCACTCTAAACTACCCTTCACTCACACCTATCGCTGCACCCCTCACTCACTCTAAACTACCCTTCACTCACACCTATCGCTGCACCCCTCACTCACTCTAAACTACCCTTCACTCACACCTATCGCTGCACCCCTCACTCACTCTAAACTACCCTTCACTCACACCTATCGCTGCACCCCTCACCCACTCTAAACTACCCTTCACTCACACCTATCACTGCACCCCTCACCCAGTCTAAACTACCCTTCACTCACACCTATCGCTGCACCCCTCACTCACTCTAAACTACCCTTCACTCACACCTATCGCTGCACCCCTCACTCACTCTAAACTATCCTTCACTCACACCTATCGCTGCACCCCTCACCCAGTCTAAACTACCCTTCACTCACACCTATCGCTGCACCCCTCACTCACTCTAAACTACCCTTCACTCACACCTATCGCTGCACCCCTCACCCACTCTAAACTACCCTTCACTCACACCTATCACTGCACCCCTCACCCACTCTAAACTACCCTTCACTCACACCTATCGCTGCACCCCTCACCCAGTCTAAACTACCCTTCACTCACACCTATCGCTGCACCCCTCAGTCACTCTAAACTACCCTTCACTCACACCTATCACTGCACCCCTCACCCACTCTAAACTACCCTTCACTCACACCTATCGCTGCACCCCTCACCCAGTCTAAACTACCCTTCACTCACACCTATCGCTGCACCCCTCACCCAGTCTAAACTACCCTTCACTCACACCTATCGCTGCACCCCTCACTCACTCTAAACTACCCTTCACTCACACCTATCGCTGCACCCCTCACCCAGTCTAAACTACCCTTCACTCACACCTATCGCTGCACCCCTCACTCACTCTAAACTACCCTTCACTCACACCTATCGCTGCACCCCTCACCCACTCTAAACTACCCTTCACTCACACCTATCACTGCACCCCTCACCCACTCTAAACTACCCTTCACTCACACCTATCGCTGCACCCCTCACCCAGTCTAAACTACCCTTCACTCACACCTATCGCTGCACCCCTCAGTCACTCTAAACTACCCTTCACTCACACCTATCGCTGCACCCCTCACCCAGTCTAAACTACCCTTCACTCACACCTATCGCTGCACCCCTCACCCAGTCTAAACTACCCTTCACTCACACCTATCGCTGCACCCCTCACCCAGTCTAAACTACCCTTCACTCACACCTATCGCTGCACCCCTCACTCACTCTAAACTACCCTTCACTCACACCTATCGCTGCACCCCTCAGTCACTCTAAACTACCCTTCACTCACACCTATCGCTGCACCCCTCACTCACTCTAAACTACCCTTCACTCACACCTATCGCTGCACCCCTCACCCAGTCTAAACTACCCTTCACTCACACCTATCGCTGCACCCCTCACTCACTCCAAACTACCCTTCACTCACACCTATCACTGCTCCCCTCACTCACTCTAAACTACCCTTCACTCACACCTATCGCTGCACCCCTCAGTCACTCTAAACTACCCTTCACTCACACCTATCGCTGCACCCCTCACCCAGTCTAAACTACCCTTCACTCACACCTATCGCTGCACCCCTCACTCACTCTAAACTACCCTTCACTCACACCTATCGCTGCACCCCTCACTCACTCTAAACTACCCTTCACTCACACCTATCACTGCTCCCCTCACTCACTCTAAACTACCCTTCACTCACACCTATCGCTGCACCCCTCACCCAGTCTAAACTACCCTTCACTCACACCTATCGCTGCACCCCTCACCCAGTCTAAACTACCCTTCACTCACACCTATCACTACACCCCTCAGTCACTCTAAACTACCCTTCACTCACACCTATCACTGCACCCCTCACTCACTCTAAACTACCCTTCACTCACACCTATCGCTGCACCCCTCACTCACTCTAAACTACCCTTCACTCACACCTATCGCTGCACCCCTCACCCAGTCTAAACTACCCTTCACTCACACCTATCGCTGCACCCCTCACTCACTCTAAACTACCCTTCACTCACACCTATCGCTGCACCCCTCACCCAGTCTAAACTACCCTTCACTCACACCTATCACTGCTCCCCTCACTCACTCTAAACTACCCTTCACTCACACCTATCGCTGCACCCCTCACTCACTCTAAACTACCCTTCACTCACACCTATCGCTGCACCCCTCACTCACTCTAAACTACCCTTCACTCACACCTATCGCTGCACCCCTCACCCAGTCTAAACTACCCTTCACTCACACCTATCGCTGCACCCCTCACCCAGTCTAAACTACCCTTCACTCACACCTATCGCTGCACCCCTCAGTCACTCTAAACTACCCTTCACTCACACCTATCGCTGCACCCCTCACCCAGTCTAAACTACCCTTCACTCACACCTATCGCTGCACCCCTCACCCAGTCTAAACTACCCTTCACTCACACCTATCACTGCACCCCTCACCCAGTCTAATATACCCTTCACTCACACCTATAGCTGCACCCCTCACTCACTCTAAACTACCCTTCACTCACACCTATCGCTGCACCCCTCACTCACTCTAAACTACCCTTCACTCACACCTATCGCTGCACCCCTCACTCACTCTAAACTACCCTTCACTCACACCTATCGCTGCACCCCTCACCCAGTCTAAACTACCCTTCACTCACACCTATCACTGCACCCCTCACCCAGTCTAAACTACCCTTCACTCACACCTATCGCTGCACCCCTCACCCAGTCTAAACTACCCTTCACTCACACCTATCGCTGCACCCCTCACCCAGTCTAAACTACCCTTCACTCACACCTATCGCTGCACCCCTCACTCACTCTAAACTACCCTTCACTCACACCTATCGCTGCACCCCTCACCCACTCTAAACTACCCTTTACTCACACCTATCGCTGCACCCCTCACTCACTCTAAACTACCCTTCACTCACACCTATCGCTGCACCCCTCACCCACTCTAAACTACCCTTCACTCACACCTATCACTGCACCCCTCACTCACTCTAAACTACCCTTCACTCACACCTATCGCTGCACCCCTCACCCAGTCTAAACTACCCTTCACTCACACCTATCGCTGCACCCCTCACCCAGTCTAAACTACCCTTCACTCACACCTATCGCTGCACCCCTCACCCAGTCTAAACTACCCTTCACTCACACCTATCGCTGCACCCCTCACCCAGTCTAAACTACCCTTCACTCACACCTATCGCTGCACCCCTCAGTCACTCTAAACTACCCTTCACTCACACCTATCGCTGCACCCCTCACCCACTCTAAACTACCCTTCACTCACACCTATCGCTGCACCCCTCACCCACTCTAAACTACCCTTCACTCACACCTATCACTGCACCCCTCACTCACTCTAAACTACCCTTCACTCACACCTATCGCTGCACCCCTCACCCAGTCTAAACTACCCTTCACTCACACCTATCGCTGCACCCCTCACCCAGTCTAAACTACCCTTCACTCACACCTATCGCTGCACCCCTCACTCACTCTAAACTACCCTTCACTCACACCTATCGCTGCACCCCTCACCCAGTCTAAACTACCCTTTACTCACACCTATCGCTGCACCCCTCACCCAGTCTAAACTGGCCTCACTCACACCTATCGCTACACCCCTCACCCAGTCTAAACTACCCTTCACTCACACCTATCGCTGCACCCCTCAGTCACTCTAAACTACCCTTCACTCACACCTATCGCTGCACCCCTCACCCACTCTAAACTACCCTTCACTCACACCTATCGCTGCACCCCTCAGTCACTCTAAACTACCCTTCACTCACACCTATCGCTGCACCCCTCACCCACTCTAAACTACCCTTCACTCACACCTATCGCTGCACCCCTCACCCAGTCTAAACTACCCTTCACTCACACCTATCGCTGCACCCCTCACTCACTCTAAACTACCCTTCACTCACACCTATCGCTGCACCCCTCACCCAGTCTAAACTAGCCTTCACTCACACCTATCGCTGCACCCCTCACCCACTCTAAACTACCCTTCACTCACACCTATCGCTGCACCCCTCACCCAGTCTAAACTACCCTTCACTCACACCTATCGCTGCACCCCTCACCCAGTCTAAACTACCCTTCACTCACACCTATCGCTGCACCCCTCACTCACTCTAAACTACCCTTCACTCACACCTATCGCTGCACCCCTCACTCACTCTAAACTACCCTTCACTCACACCTATCGCTGGACCCCTCACTCACTCTAAACTACCCTTCACTCACACCTATCGCTGCACCCCTCAGTCACTCTAAACTACCCTTCACTCACACCTATCGCTGCACCCCTCACCCAGTCTAAACTACCCTTCACTCACACCTATCGCTGCACCCCTCACCCAGTCTAAACTACCCTTCACTCACACCTATCACTGCACCCCTCACCCACTCTAAACTACCCTTCACTCACACCTATCGCTGCACCTCTCAGTCACTCTAAACTACCCTTCACTCACACCTATCGCTGCACCCCTCACTCACTCTAAACTACCCTTCACTCACACCTATCGCTGCACCCCTCAGTCACTCTAAACTACCCTTCACTCACACCTATCGCTGCACCCCTCAGCCAGTCTAAACTACCCTTCACTCACACCTATCGCTGCACCCCTCAGTCACTCTAAACTACCCTTCACTCACACCTATCGCTGCACCCCCACCCAGTCTAAACTACCCTTCACTCACACCTATCGCTGCGCCCCTCACCCAGTCTAAACTACCCTTCACTCACACCTATCGCTGCACCCCTCACCCACTCTAAACTACCCTTCACTCACACCTATCGCTGCACCCCTCACCCAGTCTAAACTACCCTTCACTCACACCTATCGCTGCACCCCTCAGTCACTCTAAACTACCCTTCACTCACACCTATCGCTGCACCCCTCACCCAGTCTAAACTACCCTTCACTCACACCTATCGCTGCACCCCTCACCCAGTCTAAACTACCCTTCACTCACACCTATCACTGCACCCCTCACCCAGTCTAAACTACCCTTCACTCACACCTATCGCTGCACCCCTCAGTCACTCTAAACTACCCTTCACTCACACCTATCGCTGCACCCCTCACTCACTCTAAACTACCTCTCACTCACACCTATCACTGCACCCCTCACTCACTCTAAACTACCCTTCACTCACACCTATCGCTGCACCCCTCACCCAGTCTAAACTACCCTTCACTCACACCTATTACTGCACCCCTCACTCACTCTAAACTACCCTTCACTCACACCTATCGCTGCACCCCTCACTCACTCTAAACTACCCTTCACTCACACCTATCGCTGCACCCCTCACCCAGTCTAAACTACCCTTCACTCACACCTATCGCTGCACCCCTCACCCAGTCTAAACTACCCTTCACTCACACCTATCGCTGCACCCCTCACCCAGTCTAAACTACCCTTCACTCACACCTATCGCTGCACCCCTCACTCACTCTAAACTACCCTTCACTCACACCTATCGCTGCACCCCTCACCCAGTCTAAACTACCCTTCACTCACACCTATCACTGCACCCCTCAGTCACTCTAAACTACCCTTCACTCACACCTATCGCTGCACCCCTCAGTCACTCTAAACTACCCTTCACTCACACCTATCGCTGCACCCCTCACCCACTCTAAACTACCCTTCACTCACACCTATCGCTGCACCCCTCACCCACTCTAAACTACCCTTCACTCACACCTATCGCTGCACCCCTCAGTCACTCTAAACTACCCTTCACTCACACCTATCGCTGCACCCCTCACTCACTCTAAACTACCCTTCACTCACACCTATCGCTGCACCCCTCACTCACTCTAAACTACCCTTCACTCACACCTATCGCTGCACCCCTCACCCAGTCTAAACTACCCTTCACTCACACCTATCGCTGCACCCCTCACCCAGTCTAAACTACCCTTCACTCACACCTATCGCTGCACCCCTCACCCAGTCTAAACTACCCTTCACTCACACCTATCGCTGCACCCCTCACTCACTCTAAACTACCCTTCACTCACACCTATCGCTGCACCCCTCACCCAGTCTAAACTACCCTTCACTCACACCTATCACTGCACCCCTCAGTCACTCTAAACTACCCTTCACTCACACCTATCGCTGCACCCCTCACCCACTCTAAACTACCCTTCACTCACACCTATCACTGCACCCCTCACCCACTCTAAACTACCCTTCACTCACACCTATCGCTGCACCCCTCACTCACTCTAAACTACCCTTCACTCACACCTATCGCTGCACCCCTCACTCACTCTAAACTACCCTTCACTCACACCTATCGCTGCACCCCTCACTCACTCTAAACTACCCTTCACTCACACCTATCGCTGCACCCCTCACCCACTCTAAACTACCCTTCACTCACACCTATCGCTGCACCCTTCACTCACTCTAAACTACCCTTCACTCACACCTATCGCTGCACCCCTCACCCAGTCTAAACTACCCTTCACTCACACCTATCACTGCACCCCTCACCCAGTCTAAACTACCCTTCACTCACACCTATCGCTGCACCCCTCACTCACTCTAAACTACCCTTCACTCACACCTATCGCTGCACCCCTCACTCACTCTAAACTACCCTTCACTCACACCTATCGCTGCACCCCTCACCCAGTCTAAACTACCCTTCACTCACACCTATCACTGCACCCCTCAGTCACTCTAAACTACCCTTCACTCACACCTATCACTGCACCCCTCACCCAGTCTAAACTACCCTTCACTCACACCTATCGCTGCACCCCTCACTCACTCTAAACTACCCTTCACTCACACCTATCGCTGCACCCCTCAGTCACTCTAAACTACCCTTCACTCACACCTATCGCTGCACCCCTCAGTCACTCTAAACTACCCTTCACTCACACCTATCGCTGCACCCCTCACTCACTCTAAACTACCCTTCACTCACACCTATCGCTGCACCCCTCACTCACTCTAAACTACCCTTCACTCACACCTATCGCTGCACCCCTCACCCAGTCTAAACTACCCTTCACTCACACCTATCGCTGCACCCCTCACCCAGTGTAAACTACCCTTCACTCACACCTATCACTGCACCCCTCACCCAGTCTAAACTACCCTTCACTCACACCTATCGCTGCACCCCTCACTCACTCTAAACTACCCTTCACTCACACCTATCGCTGCACCCCTCACTCACTCTAAACTACCCTTCACTCACACCTATCGCTGCACCCCTCACTCACTCTAAACTACCCTTCACTCACACCTATCGCTGCACCCCTCACCCAGTCTAATCTACCCTTCACTCACACCTATCGCTGCACCCCTCACCCAGTCTAAACTACCCTTCACTCACACCTATCGCTGCACCCCTCACCCACTCTAAACTACCCTTCACGCACACCTATCGCTGCACCCCTCACCCACTCTAAACTGGCCTCACTCACACCTATCGCTGCACCCCTCACCCACTCTAAACTACCCTTCACTCACACCTATCGCTGCACCCCTCACTCACTCTAAACTACCCTTCACTCACACCTATCGCTGCACCCCTCACCCACTCTAAACTGGCCTCACTCACACCTATCGCTGCACCCCTCACTCACTCTAAACTACCCTTCACTCACACCTATCGCTGCACCCCTCACCCAGTCTAAACTACCCTTCACTCACACCTATCGCTGCACCCCTCACCCAGTCTAAACTACCCTTCACTCACACCTATCGCTGCACCCCTCACCCACTCTAAACTACCCTTCACTCACACCTATCGCTGCACCCCTCACCCAGTCTAAACTACCCTTCACTCACACCTATCGCTGCACCCCTCACTCACTCTAAACTACCCTTCACTCACACCTATCGCTGCACCCCTCAGTCACTCTAAACTACCCTTCACTCACACCTATCGCTGCACCCCTCACCCACTCTAAACTACCCTTCACTCACACCTATCGCTGCACCCCTCACCCAGTCTAAACTACCCTTCACTCACACCTATCGCTGCACCCCTCACTCACTCTAAACTACCCTTCACTCACACCTATCACTGCACCCCTCACTCACTCTAAACTACCCTTCACTCACACCTATCACTGCACCCCTCACCCAGTCTAAACTACCCTTCACTCACACCTATCGCTGCACCCCTCACCCAGTCTAAACTACCCTTCACTCACACCGATCGCTGCACCCCTCACCCAGTCTAAACTACCCTTCACTCACACCTATCGCTGCACCCCTCACCCAGTCTAAACTACCCTTCACTCACACCTATCACTGCACCCCTCACTCACTCTAAACTACCCTTCACTCACACCTATCGCTGCACCCCTCACCCAGTCTAAACTACCCTTCACTCACACCTATCACTGCACCCCTCACTCACTCTAAACTACCCTTCACTCACACCTATCGCTGCACCCCTCACCCAGTCTAAACTACCCTTCACTCACACCTATCGCTGCACCCCTCACCCACTCTAAACTACCCTTCACTCACACCTATCGCTGCACCCCTCACCCAGTCTAAACTACCCTTCACTCACATCTATCGCTGCACCCCTCACCCAGTCTAAACTACGCTTCACTCACACCTATCGCTGCACCCCTCACCCACTCTAAACTACCCTTCACTCACACCTATCGCTGCACCCCTCACCCACTCTAAACTACCCTTCACTCACACCTATCGCTGCACCCCTCAGTCACTCTAAACTACCCTTCACTCACACCTATCGCTGCACCCCTCACCCAGTCTAAACTACCCTTCACTCACACCTATCGCTGCACCCCTCACTCACTCTAAACTACCCTTCACTCACACCTATCGCTGCACCCCTCACCCAGTCTAAACTACCCTTCACTCACACCTATCGCTGCACCCCTCACCCAGTCTAAACTACCCTTCACTCACACCTATCTCTGCACCCCTCACTCACTCTAAACTACCCTTCACTCACACCTATCGCTGCACCCCTCACCCAGTCTAAACTACCCTTCACTCACACCTATCACTGCACCCCTCACTCACTCTAAACTACCCTTCACTCACACCTATCGCTGCACCCCTCACCCAGTCTAAACTACCCTTCACTCACACCTATCGCTGCACCCCTCACCCAGTCTAAACTACCCTTCACTCACATCGATCGCTGCACCCCTCACCCAGTCTAAACTACCCTTCACTCACACCTATCACTGCACCCCTCACTCACTCTAAACTACCCTTCACTCACACCTATCGCTGCACCCCTCACCCAGTCTAAACTACCCTTCACTCACACCTATCGCTGCACCCCTCAGTCACTCTAAACTACCCTTCACTCACACCTATCGCTGCACCCCTCACCCAGTCTAAACTACCCTTCCCTCACACCTATCGCTGCACCCCTCACTCACTCTAAACTACCCTTCACTCACACCTATCGCTGCACCCCTCACCCAGTCTAAACTACCCTTCACTCACACCTATCACTGCACCCCTCACTCACTCTAAACTACCCTTCACTCACACCTATCGCTGCACCCCTCACCCACTCTAAACTACCCTTCACTCACACCTATCGCTGCACCCCTCACTCACTCTAAACTACCCTTCACTCACACCTATCGCTGCTCCCCTCACCCAGTCTAAACTACCCTTCACTCACACCTATCGCTGCACCCCTCACCCAGTCTAAACTACCCTTCACTCACACCTATCACTGCACCCCTCACTCACTCTAAACTACCCTTCACTCACACCTATCGCTGCACCCCTCACCCAGTCTAAACTACCCTTCACTCACACCTATCACTGCACCCCTAACTCACTCTAAACTACCCTTCACTCACACCTATCGCTGCACCCCTCACCCAGTCTAAACTACCCTTCACTCACACCTATCGCTGCACCCCTCACCCAGTCTAAACTACCCTTCACTCACATCGATCGCTGCACCCCTCACCCAGTCTAAACTACCCTTCACTCACACCTATCGCTGCACCCCTCAGTCACTCTAAACTACCCTTCACTCACACCTATCGCTGCACCCCTCACCCAGTCTAAACTACCCTTCCCTCACACCTATCGCTGCACCCCTCACTCACTCTAAACTACCCTTCACTCACACCTATCGCTGCACCCCTCACCCAGTCTAAACTACCCTTCACTCACACCTATCACTGCACCCCTCACTCACTCTAAACTACCCTTCACTCACACCTATCGCTGCACCCCTCACCCACTCTAAACTACCCTTCACTCACACCTATCGCTGCACCCCTCACCCACTCTAAACTACCCTTCACTCACACCTATCGCTGCACCCCTCACCCACTCTAAACTACCCTTCACTCACACCTATCGCTGCACCCCTCACTCACTCTAAACTACCCTTCACTCACACCTATCGCTGCACCCCTCACTCACTCTAAACTACCCTTCACTCACACCTATCGCTGCACCCCTCACCCACTCTAAACTACCCTTCACTCACACCTATCGCTGCACCCCTCACTCACTCTAAACTACCCTTCACTCACACCTATCGCTGCACCCCTCACCCAGTCTAAACTACCCTTCACTCACACCTATCGCTGCACCCCTCACCCAGTCTAAACTCCCTTCACTCACACCTATCTCTGCACCCCTCACTCACTCTAAACTACCCTTCACTCACACCTATCGCTGCACCCCTCACCCAGTCTAAACTACCCTTCACTCACACCTATCACTGCACCCCTCACTCACTCTAAACTACCCTTCACTCACACCTATCGCTGCACCCCTCACCCAGTCTAAACTACCCTTCACTCACACCTATCGCTGCACCCGTCACCCAGTCTAAACTACCCTTCACTCACACCTATCGCTGCACCCCTCACCCACTCTAAACTACCCTTCACTCACACCTATCGCTGCACCCCTCACCCAGTCTAAACTACCCTTCACTCACATCTATCGCTGCACCCCTCACCCACTCTAAACTACCCTTCACTCACACCTATCGCTGCACCCCTCACCCAGTCTAAACTACCCTTCACTCACACCTATCGCTGCACCCCTCACCCAGTCTAAACTACCCTTCACTCACACCTATCGCTGCACCCCTCAGTCACTCTAAACTACCCTTCACTCACACCTATCGCTGCACCCCTCACCCAGTCTAAACTACCCTTCACTCACACCTATCGCTGCACCCCTCACCCACTCTAAACTACCCTTCACTCACACCTATCGCTGCACCCCTCACCCAGTCTAAACTACCCTTCACTCACACCTATCGCTGCACCCCTCAGTCACTCTAAACTACCCTTCACTCACACCTATCGCTGCACCCCTCACCCAGTCTAAACTACCCTTCACTCACACCTATCGCTGCACCCCTCACCCACTCTAAACTACCCTTCACTCACACCTATCGCTGCACCCCTCACCCACTCTAAACTACCCTTCACTCACACCTATCGCTGCACCCCTCACTCACTCTAAACTACCCTTCACTCACACCTATCGCTGCACCCCTCACTCACTCTAAACTACCCTTCACTCACACCTATCGCTGCACCCCTCACCCACTCTAAACTACCCTTCACTCACACCTATCGCTGCACCCCTCACCCAGTCTAAACTACCCTTCACTCACAGCTATCGCTGCACCCCTCAGTCACTCTAAACTACCCTTCACTCACACCTATCGCTGCACCCCTCACCCAGTCTAAACTACCCTTCACTCACACCTATCGCTGCACCCCTCACCCACTCTAAACTACCCTTCACTCACACCTATCGCTGCACCCCTCACCCAGTCTAAACTACCCTTCACTCACACCTATCGCTGCACCCCTCACTCACTCTAAACTACCCTTCACTCACACCTATCGCTGCACCCCTCAGTCACTCAAAACTACCCTTCACTCACACCTATCGCTGCACCCCTCACTCACTCTAAACTACCCTTCACTCACACCTATCGCTGCACCCCTCACCCAGTCTAAACTACCCTTCACTCACACCTATCGCTGCACCCCTCACTCACTCTAAACTACCCTTCACTCACACCTATCGCTGCACCCCTCAGTCACTCTAAACTACCCTTCACTCACACCTATCGCTGCACCCCTCACCCAGTCTAAACTACCCTTCACTCACACCTATCGCTGCACCCCTCACTCACTCTAAACTACCCTTCACTCACACCTATCGCTGCACCCCTCACTCACTCTAAACTACCCTTCACTCACACCTATCACTGCTCCCCTCACTCACTCTAAACTACCCTTCACTCACACCTATCGCTGCACCCCTCACCCAGTCTAAACTACCCTTCACTCACACCTATCGCTGCACCCCTCACTCACTCTAAACTACCCTTCACTCACACCTATCACTACACCCCTCAGTCACTCTAAACTACCCTTCACTCACACCTATCACTGCACCCCTCACTGACTCTAAACTACCCTTCACTCACACCTATCGCTGCACCCCTCACTCACTCTAAACTACCCTTCACTCACACCTATCGCTGCACCCCTCACTCACTCTAAACTACCCTTCACTCACACCTATCGCTGCACCCCTCACTCACTCTAAACTACCCTTCACTCACACCTATCGCTGCACCCCTCACTCACTCTAAACTACCCTTCACTCACACCTATCGCTGCACCCCTCACCCAGTCTAAACTACCCTTCACTCACACCTATCGCTGCACCCCTCACCCAGTCTAAACTACCCTTCACTCACACCTATCGCTGCACCCCTCACCCAGTCTAAACTACCCTTCACTCACACCTATCGCTGCACCCCTCACCCAGTCTAAACTACCCTTCACTCACACCTATCGCTGCACCCCTCACTCACTCTAAACTACCCTTCACTCACACCTATCGCTGCACCCCTCACCCACTCTAAACTACCCTTTACTCACACCTATCGCTGCACCCCTCACTCACTCTAAACTACCCTTCACTCACACCTATCGCTGCACCCCTCACCCACTCTAAACTACCCTTCACTCACACCTATCGCTGCACCCCTCACCCACTCTAAACTACCCTTCACTCACACCTATCGCTGCACCCCTCACCCACTCTAAACTACCCTTTACTCACACCTATCGCTGCACCCCTCACTCACTCTAAACTACCCTTCACTCACACCTATCGCTGCACCCCTCACCCAGTCTAAACTACCCTTCACTCACACCTATCACTGCACCGCTCACTCACTCTAAACTACCCTTCACTCACACCTATCGCTGCACCCCTCACCCACTCTAAACTACCCTTCACTCACACCTATCGCTGCACCCCTCACTCACTCTAAACTACCCTTCACTCACACCTATCGCTGCACCCCTCACTCACTCTAAACTACCCTTCACTCACACCTATCGCTGCACCCCTCACCCAGTCTAAACTACCCTTCACTCACACCTATCGCTGCACCCCTCACCCAGTCTAAACTACCCTTCACTCACACCTATCACTGCACCCCTCACTCACTCTAAACTACCCTTCACTCACACCTATCGCTGCACCCCTCACCCAGTCTAAACTACCCTTCACTCACACCTATCACTGCACCCCTCACTCACTCTAAACTACCCTTCACTCACACCTATCGCTGCACCCCTCACCCACTCTAAACTACCCTTTACTCACACCTATCGCTGCACCCCTCACTCACTCTAAACTACCCTTCACTCACACCTATCGCTGCACCCCTCACCCAGTCTAAACTACCCTTCACTCACACCTATCGCTGCACCCCTCAGTCACTCTAAACTACCCTTCACTCACACCTATCGCTGCACCCCTCACCCAGTCTAAACTACCCTTCCCTCACACCTATCGCTGCACCCCTCAGTCACTCTAAACTACCCTTCACTCACACCTATCGCTGCACCCCTCACCCAGTCTAAACTACCCTTCACTCACACCTATCACTGCACCCCTCACTCACTCTAAACTACCCTTCACTCACACCTATCGCTGCACCCCTCACCCACTCTAAACTACCCTTCACTCACACCTATCGCTGCACCCCTCACTCACTCTAAACTACCCTTCACTCACACCTATCGCTGCACCCCTCACTCACTCTAAACTACCCTTCACTCACACCTATCGCTGCACCCCTCACCCACTCTAAACTACCCTTCACTCACACCTATCGCTGCACCCCTCACTCACTCTAAACTACCCTTCACTCACACCTATCGCTGCACCCCTCACCCAGTCTAAACTACCCTTCACTCACACCTATCGCTGCACCCCTCACCCAGTCTAAACTACCCTTCACTCACACCTATCACTGCACCCCTCACTCACTCTAAACTACCCTTCACTCACACCTATCGCTGCACCCCTCACCCAGTCTAAACTACCCTTCACTCACACCTATCACTGCACCCCTCACTCACTCTAAACTACCCTTCACTCACACCTATCGCTGCACCCCTCACCCAGTCTAAACTACCCTTCACTCACACCTATCGCTGCACCCCTCACCCACTCTAAACTACCCTTCACTCACACCTATCGCTGCACCCCTCACCCAGTCTAAACTACCCTTCACTCACACCTATCGCTGCACCCCTCACTCACTCTAAACTACCCTTCACTCACACCTATCACTGCACCCCTCACTCACTCTAAACTACCCTTCACTCACACCTATCGCTGCACCCCTCACCCACTCTAAACTACCCTTCACTCACACCTATCACTGCACCCCTCACCCAGTCTAAACTACCCTTCACTCACACCTATCGCTGCACCCCTCACCCAGTCTAAACTACCCTTCACTCACACCTATCGCTGCACCCCTCACTCACTCTAAACTACCCTTCACTCACACCTATCGCTGCACCCCTCACCCAGTCTAAACTACCCTTCACTCACACCTATCGCTGCACCCCTCACTCACTCTAAACTACCCTTCACTCACACCTATCGCTGCACCCCTCACCCACTCTAAACTACCCTTCACTCACACCTATCGCTGCACCCCTCACCCACTCTAAACTACCCTTCACTCACACCTATCGCTGCACCCCTCACCCACTCTAAACTACCCTTCACTCACACCTATCGCTGCACCCCTCACCCAGTCTAAACTACCCTTCACTCACACCTATCGCTGCACCCCTCAGTCACTCTAAACTACCCTTCACTCACACCTATCGCTGCACCCCTCACCCAGTGTAAACTACCCTTCACTCACACCTATCACTGCACCCCTCACCCAGTCTAAACTACCCTTCACTCACACCTATCGCTGCACCCCTCACCCAGTCTAAACTACCCTTCACTCACACCTATCGCTGCACCCCTCACTCACTCTAAACTACCCTTCACTCACACCTATCGCTGCACCCCTCAGTCACTCAAAACTACCCTTCACTCACACCTATCGCTGCACCCCTCACTCACTCTAAACTACCCTTCACTCACACCTATCGCTGCACCCCTCACCCAGTCTAAACTACCCTTCACTCACACCTATCGCTGCACCCCTCACTCACTCTAAACTACCCTTCACTCACACCTATCACTGCTCCCCTCACTCACTCTAAACTACCCTTCACTCACACCTATCGCTGCACCCCTCAGTCACTCTAAACTACCCTTCACTCACACCTATCGCTGCACCCCTCACCCAGTCTAAACTACCCTTCACTCACACCTATCGCTGCACCCCTCACTCACTCTAAACTACCCTTCACTCACACCTATCGCTGCACCCCTCACTCACTCTAAACTACCCTTCACTCACACCTATCACTGCTCCCCTCACTCACTCTAAACTACCCTTCACTCACACCTATCGCTGCACCCCTCACCCAGTCTAAACTACCCTTCACTCACACCTATCGCTGCACCCCTCACCCAGTCTAAACTACCCTTCACTCACACCTATCGCTGCACCCCTCAGTCACTCTAAACTACCCTTCACTCACACCTATCGCTGCACCCCTCACCCAGTCTAAACTACCCTTCACTCACACCTATCGCTGCACCCCTCACCCAGTCTAAACTACCCTTCACTCACACCTATCACTGCACCCCTCACCCAGTCTAATATACCCTTCACTCACACCTATAGCTGCACCCCTCACTCACTCTAAACTACCCTTCACTCACACCTATCGCTGCACCCCTCACTCACTCTAAACTACCCTTCACTCACACCTATCGCTGCACCCCTCACTCACTCTAAACTACCCTTCACTCACACCTATCGCTGCACCCCTCACTCACTCTAAACTACCCTTCACTCACACCTATCACTGCACCCCTCACTCACTCTAAACTACCCTTCACTCACACCTATCACTGCACCCCTCACCCAGTCTAAACTACCCTTCACTCACACCTATCGCTGCACCCCTCACCCAGTCTAAACTACCCTTCACTCACACCTATCGCTGCACCCCTCACCCACTCTAAACTACCCTTCACTCACACCTATCGCTGCACCCCTCACCCACTCTAAACTACCCTTCACTCACACCTATCGCTGCACCCCTCACTCACTCTAAACTACCCTTCACTCACACCTATCGCTGCACCCCTCACTCACTCTAAACTACCCTTCACTCACACCTATCGCTGCACCCCTCACCCAGTCTAAACTACCCTTTACTCACACCTATCGCTGCACCCCTCACCCACTCTAAACTACCCTTCACTCACACCTATCGCTGCACCCCTCAGTCACTCTAAACTACCCTTCACTCACACCTATTGCTGCACCCCTCACCCAGTCTAAACTACCCTTCACTCACACCTATCGCTGCACCCCTCACTCACTCTAAACTACCCTTCACTCACACCTATCGCTGCACCCCTCACCCAGTCTAAACTACCCTTCACTCACACCTATCACTGCACCCCTCAGTCACTCTAAACTACCCTTCACTCACACCTATCGCTGCACCCCTCACCCACTCTAAACTACCCTTCACTCACACCTATCACTGCACCCCTCACCCACTCTAAACTACCCTTCACTCACACCTATCGCTGCAACCCTCACTCACTCTAAACTACCCTTCACTCACACCTATCGCTGCACCCCTCACTCACTCTAAACTACCCTTCACTCACACCTATCGCTGCACCCCTCACTCACTCTAAACTACCCTTCACTCACACCTATCGCTGCACCCCTCACCCACTCTAAACTACCCTTCACTCACACCTATCGCTGCACCCTTCACTCACTCTAAACTACCCTTCACTCACACCTATCGCTGCACCCCTCACCCAGTCTAAACTACCCTTCACTCACACCTATCACTGCACCCCTCACCCAGTCTAAACTACCCTTCACTCACACCTATCGCTGCACCCCTCACTCACTCTAAACTACCCTTCACTCACACCTATCGCTGCACCCCTCACTCACTCTAAACTACCCTTCACTCACACCTATCGCTGCACCCCTCACCCAGTCTAAACTACCCTTCACTCACACCTATCCCTGCACCCCTCACCCAGTCTAAACTACCCTTCACTCACACCTATCGCTGCACCCCTCACCCAGTCTAAACTACCCTTCACTCACACCTATCGCTGCACCCCTCACCCACTCTAAACTACCCTTCACTCACACCTATCGCTGCACCCCTCACCCACTCTAAACTACCCTTCACTCACACCTATCGCTGCACCCCTCACTCACTCTAAACTACCCTTCACTCACACCTATTGCTGCACCCCTCACTCACTCTAAACTACCCTTCACTCACACCTATCGCTGCACCCCTCACCCAGTCTAAACTACCCTTTACTCACACCTATCGCTGCACCCCTCACCCACTCTAAACTACCCTTCACTCACACCTATCGCTGCACCCCTCAGTCACTCTAAACTACCCTTCACTCACACCTATCGCTGCACCCCTCACCCAGTCTAAACTACCCTTCACTCACACCTATCGCTGCACCCCTCACTCACTCTAAACTACCCTTCACTCACACCTATCGCTGCACCCCTCACCCAGTCTAAACTACCCTTCACTCACACCTATCACTGCACCCCTCAGTCACTCTAAACTACCCTTCACTCACACCTATCGCTGCACCCCTCACCCACTCTAAACTACCCTTCACTCACACCTATCACTGCACCCCTCACCCACTCTAAACTACCCTTCACTCACACCTATCGCTGCAACCCTCACTCACTCTAAACTACCCTTCACTCACACCTATCGCTGCACCCCTCACTCACTCTAAACTACCCTTCACTCACACCTATCGCTGCACCCCTCACTCACTCTAAACTACCCTTCACTCACACCTATCGCTGCACCCCTCACCCACTCTAAACTACCCTTCACTCACACCTATCGCTGCACCCTTCACTCACTCTAAACTACCCTTCACTCACACCTATCGCTGCACCCCTCACCCAGTCTAAACTACCCTTCACTCACACCTATCACTGCACCCCTCACCCAGTCTAAACTACCCTTCACTCACACCTATCGCTGCACCCCTCACTCACTCTAAACTACCCTTCACTCACACCTATCGCTGCACCCCTCACTCACTCTAAACTACCCTTCACTCACACCTATCGCTGCACCCCTCACCCAGTCTAAACTACCCTTCACTCACACCTATCACTGCACCCCTCAGTCACTCTAAACTACCCTTCACTCACACCTATCACTGCACCCCTCACCCAGTCTAAACTACCCTTCACTCACACCTATCGCTGCACCCCTCACTCACTCTAAACTACCCTTCACTCACACCTATCGCTGCACCCCTCAGTCACTCTAAACTACCCTTCACTCACACCTATCGCTGCACCCCTCACTCACTCTAAACTACCCTTCACTCACACCTATCACTGCACCCCTCACTCACTCTAAACTACCCTTCACTCACACCTATCGCTGCACCCCTCACCCAGTCTAAACTACCCTTCACTCACACCTATCGCTGCACCCCTCACCCACTCTAAACTACCCTTCACTTACACCTATCGCTGCACCCCTCACCCAGTCTAAACTACCCTTCACTCACATCTATCGCTGCACCCCTCACTCACTCTAAACTACCCTTCACTCACACCTATCGCTGCACCCCTCACCCAGTCTAAACTACACTTCACTCACATCTATCGCTGCACCCCTCACTCACTCTAAACTACCCTTCACTCACACCTATCGCTGCACCCCTCACCCACTCTAAACTACCCTTCACTCACACCTATCGCTGCACCCCTCACTCACTCTAAACTACCCTTCACTCACACCTATCGCTGCACCCCTCACCCAGTCTAAACTACACTTCACTCACATCTATCGCTGCACCCCTCACCCACTCTAAACTACCCTTCACTCACACCTATCGCTGCACCCCTCAGTCACTCTAAACTACCCTTCACTCACACCTATCGCTGCACCCCTCACTCACTCTAAACTACCCTTCACTCACACCTATCGCTGCACCCCTCACCCACTCTAAACTACCCTTCACTCACACCTATCGCTGCACCCCTCACCCACTCTAAACTACCCTTCACTCACACCTATCGCTGCACCCCTCACCCACTCTAAACTACCCTTCACTCACACCTATCGCTGCACCCCTCACCCAGTCTAAACTACCCTTCACTCACACCTATCGCTGCACCCCTCAGTCACTCTAAACTACCCTTCACTCAAACCTATCGCTGCACCCCTCACCCAGTCTAAACTACCCTTCACTCACACCTATCGCTGCACCCCTCACTCACTCTAAACTACCCTTCACTCACACCTATCTCTGCACCCCTCACCCAGTCTAAACTACCCTTCACTCACACCTATCGCTGCACCCCTCACCCAGTCTAAACTACCCTTCACTCACACCTATCACTGCACCCCTCACTCACTCTAAACTACCCTTCACTCACACCTATCGCTGCACCCCTCACCCAGTCTAAACTACCCTTCACTCACACCTATCACTGCACCCCTCACTCACTCTAAACTACCCTTCACTCACACCTATCGCTGCACCCCTCACCCAGTCTAAACTACCCTTCACTCACACCTATCGCTGCACCCCTCACCCAGTCTAAACTACCCTTCACTCACATCGATCGCTGCACCCCTCACCCAGTCTAAACTACCCTTCACTCACACCTATCGCTGCACCCCTCAGTCACTCTAAACTACCCTTCACTCACACCTATCGCTGCACCCCTCACCCAGTCTAAACTACCCTTCCCTAACACCTATCGCTGCACCCCTCACTCACTCTAAACTACCCTTCACTCACACCTATCGCTGCACCCCTCACCCAGTCTAAACTACCCTTCACTCACACCTATCACTGCACCCCTCACTCACTCTAAACTACCCTTCACTCACACCTATCGCTGCACCCCTCACCCACTCTAAACTACCCTTCACTCACACCTATCGCTGCACCCCTCACTCACTCTAAACTACCCTTCACTCACACCTATCGCTGCACCCCTCACCCAGTCTAAACTACCCTTCACTCACACCTATCGCTGCACCCCTCACCCAGTCTAAACTACCCTTCACTCACACCTATCGCTGCACCCCTCACTCACTCTAAACTACCCTTCACTCACACCTATCGCTGCACCCCTCACCCAGTCTAAACTACCCTTCACTCACACCTATCGCTGCACCCCTCACCCAGTCTAAACTACCCTTCACTCACACCTATCACTGCACCCCTCACTCACTCTAAACTACCCTTCACTCACACCTATCGCTGCACCCCTCACCCAGTCTAAACTACCCTTCACTCACACCTATCACTGCACCCCTCACTCACTCTAAACTACCCTTCACTCACACCTATCGCTGCACCCCTCACCCAGTCTAAACTACCCTTCACTCACACCTATCGCTGCACCCCTCACCCAGTCTAAACTACCCTTCACTCACATCGATCGCTGCACCCCTCACCCAGTCTAAACTACCCTTCACTCACACCTATCGCTGCACCCCTCAGTCACTCTAAACTACCCTTCACTCACACCTATCGCTGCACCCCTCACCCAGTCTAAACTACCCTTCACTCACACCTATCGCTGCACCCCTCACCCAGTCTAAACTACCCTTCACTCACACCTATCGCTGCACCCCTCACTCACTCTAAACTACCCTTCACTCACACCTATCGCTGCACCCCTCACCCAGTCTAAACTACCCTTCACTCACACCTATCACTGCACCCCTCACTCACTCTAAACTACCCTTCACTCACACCTATCGCTGCACCCCTCACCCACTCTAAACTACCCTTCACTCACACCTATCGCTGCACCCCTCACTCACTCTAAACTACCCTTCACTCACACCTATCGCTGCACCCCTCACTCACTCTAAACTACCCTTCACTCACACCTATCGCTGCACCCCTCACCCACTCTAAACTACCCTTCACTCACACCTATCGCTGCACCCCTCACTCACTCTAAACTACCCTTCACTCACACCTATCGCTGCACCCCTCACTCACTCTAAACTACCCTTCACTCACACCTATCGCTGCACCCCTCACTCACTCTAAACTACCCTTCACTCACACCTATCGCTGCACCCCTCACCCAGTCTAAACTACCCTTCACTCACACCTATCGCTGCACCCCTCACCCAGTCTAAACTACCCTTCACTCACACCTATCACTGCACCCCTCACTCACTTTAAACTACCCTTCACTCACACCTATCGCTGCACCCCTCACCCAGTCTAAACTACCCTTCACTCACACCTATCGCTGCACCCCTCACTCACTCTAAACTACCCTTCACTCACACCTATCGCTGCACCCCTCACTCACTCTAAACTACCCTTCACTCACACCTATCGCTGCACCCCTCACTCACTCTAAACTACCCTTCACTCACACCTATCACTGCACCCCTCACCCAGTCTAAACTACCCTTCACTCACACCTATCACTGCACCCCTCACTCACTCTAAACTACCCTTCACTCACACCTATCGCTGCACCCCTCACCCAGTCTAAACTACCCTTCACTCACACCTATCGCTGCACCCCTCACCCAGTCTAAACTACCCTTCACTCACACCTATCGCTGCACCCCTCACCCAGTCTAAACTACCCTTCACTCACACCTATCGCTGCACCCCTCACCCACTCTAAACTACCCTTCACTCACACCTATCGCTGCACCCCTCACCCAGTCTAAACTACCCTTCACTCACACCTATCGCTGCACCCCTCACTCACTCTAAACTACCCTTCACTCACACCTATCGCTGCACCCCTCACTCACTCTAAACTACCCTTCACTCACACCTATCGCTGCACCCCTCACCCAGTCTAAACTACCCTTCACTCACACCTATCGCTGCACCCCTCACCCAGTCTAAACTACCCTTCACTCACACCTATCGCTGCACCCCTCACCCAGTCTAAACTACACTTCACTCACATCTATCGCTGCACCCCTCACCCAGTCTAAACTACCCTTCACTCACACCTATCGCTGCACCCCTCACTCACTCTAAACTACCCTTCACTCACACCTATCGCTGCACCCCTCACTCACTCTAAACTACCCTTCACTCACACCTATCACTGCACCCCTCACCCACTCTAAACTACCCTTCACTCACACCTATCGCTGCACCCCTCACCCAGTCTAAACTACCCTTCACTCACACCTATCGCTGCACCCCTCACCCAGTCTAAACTACCCTTCACTCACACCTATCGCTGCACCCCTCAGTCACTCTAAACTACCCTTCACTCACACCTATCGCTGCACCCCTCACCCAGTCTAAACTACCCTTCACTCACACCTATCGCTGCACCCCTCACTCACTCTAAACTACCCTTCACTCACACCTATCGCTGCACCCCTCACTCACTCTAAACTACCCTTCACTCACACCTATCGCTGCACCCCTCACCCACTCTAAACTACCCTTCACTCATACCTATCGCTGCACCCCTCACCCAGTCTAAACTACCCTTCACTCACACCTATCGCTGCACACCTCACTCACTCTAAACTACCCTTCACTCACACCTATCACTGCACCCCTCACTCACTCTAAACTACCCTTCACTCACACCTATCGCTGCACCCCTCACTCACTCTAAACTACCCTTCACTCACACCTATCGCTGCACCCCTCACCCAGTCTAAACTACCCTTCACTCACACCTATCGCTGCACCCCTCAGTCACTCTAAACTACCCTTCACTCACACCTATCGCTGCACCCCTCACCCAGTCTAAACTACCCTTCACTCACACCTATCACTGCTCCCCTCACTCACTCTAAACTACCCTTCACTCACACCTATCGCTGCACCCCTCACTCACTCTAAACTACCCTTCACTCACACCTATCGCTGCACCCCTCACCCAGTCTAAACTACCCTTCACTCACACCTATCGCTGCACCCCTCACCCAGTGTAAACTACCCTTCACTCACACCTATCACTGCACCCCTCACCCAGTCTAAACTACCCTTCACTCACACCTATCGCTGCACCCCTCACTCACTCTAAACTACCCTTCACTCACACCTATCGCTGCACCCCTCACTCACTCTAAACTACCCTTCACTCACACCTATCGCTGCACCCCTCACCCAGTCTAAACTACCCTTCACTCACACCTATCGCTGCACCCCTCACCCAGTGTAAACTACCCTTCACTCACACCTATCACTGCACCCCTCACCCAGTCTAAACTACCCTTCACTCACACCTATCGCTGCACCCCTCACTCACTCTAAACTACCCTTCACTCACACCTATCGCTGCACCCCTCACTCACTCTAAACTACCCTTCACTCACACCTATCGCTGCACCCCTCACTCACTCTAAACTACCCTTCACTCACACCTATCGCTGCACCCCTCACCCAGTCTAAACTACCCTTCACTCACACCTATCGCTGCACCCCTCACCCAGTCTAAACTACCCTTCACTCACACCTATCGCTGCACCCCTCACCCAGTCTAAACTACCCTTCACTCACACCTATCGCTGCACCCCTCACCCACTCTAAACTACCCTTCACTCACACCTATTGCTGCACCCCTCACCCAGTCTAATATACCCTTCACTCACACCTATAGCTGCACCCCTCAGTCACTCTAAACTACCTTTCACTCACACCTATCGCTGCACCCCTCACCCAGTCTAAACTACCCTTCACTCACACCTATCACTGCACCCCTCACTCACTCTAAACTACCCTTCACTCACACCTATCGCTGCACCCCTCACCCAGTCTAAACTACCCTTCACTCACACCTATCGCTGCACCCCTCACCCAGTCTAAACTACCCTTCACTCACACCTATCGCTGCACCCCTCACCCACTCTAAACTACCCTTCACTCACACCTATCACTGCACCCCTCACCCACTCTAAACTACCCTTCACTCACACCTATCGCTGCACCCCTCACCCAGTCTAAACTACCATTCACTCACACCTATCGCTGCACCCCTCACCCAGTCTAAACTACCCTTCACTCACACCTATCACTGCACCCCTCACCCAGTCTAAACTACCCTTCACTCACACCTATCGCTGCACCCCTCACCCACTCTAAACTACCCTTCACTCACACCTATCACTGCACCCCTCACCCACTCTAAACTACCCTTCACTCACACCTATCGCTGCACCCCTCAGTCACTCTAAACTACCCTTCACTCACACCTATCGCTGCACCCCTCACTCACTCTAAACTACCCTTCACTCACAGCTATCGCTGCACCCCTCACTCACACTAAACTACCCTTCACTCACACCTATCGCTGCACCCCTCACTCACTCTAAACTACCCTTCACTCACACCTATCGCTGCAACCCCTCACTCACTCTAAACTACCCTTCACTCACACCTATCGCTGCACCCCTCACTCACTCTAAACTACCCTTCACTCACACCTATCGCTGCACCCCTCACCCAGTCTAAACTACCCTTCACTCACACCTATCACTGCACCCCTCACCCAGTCTAAACTACCCTTCACTCACACCTATCGCTGCACCCCTCACTCACTCTAAACTACCCTTCACTCACACCTATCGCTGCACCCCTCACTCACTCTAAACTACCCTTCACTCACACCTATCGCTGCACCCCTCACCCAGTCTAAACTACCCTTCACTCACACCTATCACTGCACCCCTCAGTCACTCTAAACTACCCTTCACTCACACCTATCGCTGCACCCCTCACCCAGTCTAAACTACCCTTCACTCACACCTATCGCTGCACCCCTCACCCACTCTAAACTACCCTTCACTCACACCTATCGCTGCACCCCTCACCCAGTCTAAACTACCCTTCACTCACACCTATCGCTGCACCCCTCACTCACTCTAAACTACCCTACACTCACACCTATCGCTGCACCCCTCACTCACTCTAAACTACCCTTCACTCACACCTATCGCTGCACCCCTCACTCACTCTAAACTACCCTTCACTCACACCTATCGCTGCACCCCTCACTCACTCTAAACTACCCTTCACTCACACCTATCGCTGCACCCCTCACCCAGTCTAAACTACCCTTCACTCACACCTATCGCTGCACCCCTCACCCAGTCTAAACTACCCTTCACTCACACCTATCGCTGCACCCCTCAGTCACTCTAAACTACCCTTCACTCACACCTATCGCTGCACCCCTCACTCACTCTAAACTACCCTTCACTCACACCTATCGCTGCACCCCTCACTCACTCTAAACTACCCTTCACTCACAGCTATCGCTGCACCCCTCACCCAGTCTAAACTACCCTTCACTCACACCTATCGCTGGACCCCTCACCCAGTCTAAACTACCCTTCACTCACACCTATCGCTGCACCCCTCACCCAGTCTAAACTACCCTTCACTCACACCTATCGCTGCACCCCTCAGTCACTCTAAACTACCCTTCACTCACACCTATCGCTGCACCCCTCACCCAGTCTAAACTACCCTTCACTCACACCTATCGCTGCACCCCTCACTCACTCTAAACTACCCTTCACTCACACCTATCGCTGCACCCCTCACTCACTCTAAACTACCCTTCACTCACACCTATCGCTGCACCCCTCACCCAGTCTAAACTACCCTTCACTCACACCTATCGCTGCACCCCTCACCCACTCTAAACTACCCTTCACTCACACCTATCGCTGCACCCCTCACTCACTCTAAACTACCCTTTACTCACACCTATCGCTGCACCCCTCACCCACCCTAAACTACCCTTCACTCACACCTATCGCTGCACCCCTCACCCAGTCTAAACTACCCTTCACTCACACCTATCGCTGCACCCCTCACCCACTCGAAACTACCCTTCACTCACACCTATCGCTGCACCCCTCAGTCACTCTAAACTACCCTTCACTCACACCTATCGCTGCACCCCTCACTCACTCTAAACTACCCTTCACTCACACCTATCGCTGCACCCCTCACTCACTCTAAACTACCCTTCACTCACACCTATCGCTGCACCCCTCACTCACTCTAAACTACCCTTCACTCACACCTATCGCTGCACCCCTCACCCAGTCTAAACTACCCTTCACTCACACCTATCTCTGCACCCCTCACCCACTCTAAACTACCCTTCACTCACACCTATCGCTGCACCCCTCACTCACTCTAAACTACCCTTCACTCACACCTATCACTGCACCCCTCACTCACTCTAAACTACCCTTCACTCACACCTATCACTGCACCCCTCACCCAGTCTAAACTACCCTTCACTCACACCTATCGCTGCACCCCTCACCCACTCTAAACTACCCTTCACTCACACCTATCGCTGCACCCCTCACTCACTCTAAACTACCCTTCACTCGCACCGATCGCTGCACCCCTCACTCACTCTAAACTACCCTTCACTCACACCTATCTCTGCACCCCTCACCCACTCTAAACTACCCTTCACTCACACCTATCGCTGCACCCCTCACCCACTCTAAACTACCCTTCACTCACACCTATCGCTGCACCCCTCACCCAGTCTAAACTACCCTTCACTCACACCTATCTCTGCACCCCTCACCCACTCTAAACTACCCTTCACTCACACCTATCGCTGCACCCCTCACCCAGTCTAAACTACCCTTCACTCACACCTATCGCTGCACCCCTCACTCACTCTAAACTACCCTTCACTCACACCTATCACTGCACCCCTCACTCACTCTAAACTACCCTTCACTCACACCTATCGCTGCACCCCTCACCCAGTCTAAACTACCCTTCACTCACACCTATCACTGCACCCCTCACTCACTCTAAACTACCCTTCACTCACACCTATCGCTGCACCCCTCACTCACTCTAAACTACCCTTCACTCACACCTATCACTGCACCCCTCACCCAGTCTAAACTACCCTTCACTCACACCTATCACTGCACCCCTCAGTCACTCTAAACTACCCTTCACTCACACCTATCGCTGCACCCCTCACCCAGTCTAAACTACCCTTCACTCACACCTATCGCTGCACCCCTCACCCAGTCTAAACTACCCTTCACTCACACCTATCGCTGCACCCCTCACTCACTCTAAACTACCCTTCACTCACACCTATCGCTGCACCCCTCACCCAGTCTAAACTACCCTTCACTCACACCTATCGCTGCACCCCTCACTCACTCTAAACTACCCTTCACTCACACCTATCGCTGCACCCCTCACTCACTCTAAACTACCCTTCACTCACACCTATCGCTGCACCCCTCACCCACTCTAAACTACCCTTCACTCACACCTATCGCTGCACCCCTCACCCAGTCTAAACTACCCCCACTCACCCATCACCATCCCCTCACCCAGTCTAAACTACCCCCACTCACCCATCACCATCCCCCCACCCAGTCTAAACTACCCCCACTCACCCATCACCATCCCCTCACCCAGTCTAAACTACCCCCACTCACCCATCACCATCCCCTCACCCAGTCTAAACTACCCCCACTCACCCATCACCATCCCCTCACCCAGTCTAAACTACCCCCACTCACCATCCCCTCACCCAGTCTAAACTACCCCCACTCACCCATCACCATCCCCTCACCCAGTCTAAACTACCCCCACTCACCATCCCCTCACCCAGTCTAAACTACCCCCACTCACCATCCCCTCACCCAGTCTAAACTACCCCCACCCACCCATCACCATCCCCTCACCCAGTCTAAACTACCCCCACTCACCCATCACCATCCCCTCACCCAGTCTAAACTCCCCCCACTCACCCATCACCATCCCCTCACCCAGTCTAAACTACCCCCACTCACCCATCACCATCCCCTCACCCAGTCTAAACTACCCCCACTCACCATCCCCTCACCCAGTCTAAACTACCCCCACTCACCCATCACCATCCCCTCACCCAGTCTAAACTACCCCCACTCACCATCCCCTCACCCAGTCTAAACTACCCCCACTCACCATCCCCTCACCCAGTCTAAACTACCCCCACTCACCCATCACCATCCCCTCACCCAGTCTAAAGTAACCCCACTCACCCATCACCATCCCCTCACCCAGTCTAAACTACCCCCACTCACCATCCCCTCACCCAGTCTAAACTACCCCCACTCACCCATCACCATCCCCTCACCCAGTCTAAACTAACCCCACTCACCCATCACCATCCCCTCACCCAGTCTAAACTACCCTCACTCACCATCCCCTCACCCAGTCTAAACTAACCCCACTCACCCATCACCATCCCCTCACCCAGTCTAAACTCCCCCCACTCACCCATCACCATCCCCTCACCCAGTCTAAACTACCCCCACTCACCATCCCCTCACCCAGTCTAAACTACCCCCACTCACCCATCACCATCCCCTCACCCAGTCTAAACTACCCCCACTCACCCATCACCATCCCCTCACCCAGTCTAAACTACCCCCACTCACCCATCACCAACCCCTCACCCAGTCTAAACTACCCCCACTCACCATCCCCTCACCCAGTCTAAACTACCCCCACTCACCATCCCCTCACCCAGTCTAAACTACCCCCACTCACCCATCACCATACCCTCACCCAGTCTAAACTACCCCCACTCACCCATCACCATCCCCTCACCCAGTCTAAACTACCCCCACTCACCATCCCCTCACCCAGTCTAAACTCCCCCCACTCACCCATCACCAACCCCTCACCCAGTCTAAACTACCCCCACTCACCACCCCCTCACCCAGTCTAGACTCCCCCCACTCACCATCCCCTCACCCAGTCTAAACTACCCCCACTCACCCATCACCATCCCCTCACCCAGTCTAATCTACCCCCACTCACCCATCACCATCCCCTCACCCAGTCTAAACTACCCCCACTCACCATCCCCTCACCCAGTCTAAACTACCCCCACTCTCCATCCCCTCACCCAGTCTAAACTACCCCCACTCACCATCCCCTCACCCAGTCTAAACTACCCCCACTCACCCATCACCATCCCCTCACCCAGTCTAAACTACCCCCACTCACCCATCACCAACCCCTCACCCAGTCTAAACTACCCCCACTCACCATCCCCTCACCCAGTCTAAACTACCCCCACTCACCATCCCCTCACCCAGTCTAAACTACCCCCACTCACAATCCCCTCACCCAGTCTAAACTACCCCCACTCACCATCCCCTCACCCAGTCTAAACTACCCCCACTCACCATCCCCTCACCCAGTCTAAACTACCCCCACTCACCCATCACCAACCCCTCACCCAGTCTAAACTACCCTCACTCACCATCCCCTCACCCAGTCTAAACTACCCCCACTCACCCATCACCATCCCCTCACCCAGTCTAAACTACCCCCACTCACCATCCCCTCACCCAGTCTAAACTACCCCCACTCACCCATTACCAACCCCTCACCCAGTCTAAACTACCCCCACTCACCCATCACCATCCCCTCACCCAGTCTAAACTACCCCCACTCACCATCCCCTCACCCAGTCTAAACTACCCCCACTCACCATCCCCTCACCCAGTCTAAACTACCCCCACTCACCCATCACCATCCCCTCACCCAGTCTAAACTACCCCCACTCACCATCCCCTCACCCAGTCTAAACTACCCCCACTCACCATCCCCTCACCCAGTCTAAACTACCCCCACTCACCATCCCCTCACCCAGTCTAAACTACCCCCACTCACCCATCACCATCCCCTCACCCAGTCTAAACTACCCCCACTCACCCATCACCATCCCCTCACCCAGTCTAAACTACCCCCACTCACCATCCCCTCACCCAGTCTAAACTACCCCCACTCACCCATTACCAACCCCTCACCCAGTCTAAACTACCCCCACTCACCCATCACCATCCCCTCACCCAGTCTAAACTACCCCCACTCACCCATCACCACCCCCTCACCCAGTCTAAACTACCCCCACTCACCCATCACCATCCCCTCACCCAGTCTAAACTACCCCCACTCACCCATCACCATCCCCTCACCCAGTCTAAACTCCCCTCACTCACCATCCCCTCACCCAGTCTAAACTACCCCCACTCACCCATCACCATCCCCTCACCCAGTCTAAACTACCCCCACTCACCCATCACCATCCCCTCACCCAGTCTAAACTACCCCCGATCACCATCCCCCCACCCAGTCTAAACTACCCCCACTCACCCATCACCATCCCCTCACCCAGTCTAAACTCCCCCCATCACCCATCACCAACCCCTCACCCAGTCTAAACTACCCCCACTCACCATCCCCTCACCCAGTCTAAACTACCCCCACTCACCATCCCCTCACCCAGTCTAAACTACCCCCACTCACCATCCCCTCACCCAGTCTAAACTACCCCCACTCACCCATCACCATCCCCTCACCCAGTCTAAACTACCCCCACTCACCATCCCCTCACCCAGTCTAAACTCCCCCCACTCACCCATCACCATCCCCTCACCCAGTCTAAACTACCCCCACTCACCCATCACCATCCCCTCACCCAGTCTAAACTACCCCCCCTCACCCATCACCATCCCCTCACCCAGTCTAAACTACCCCCACTCACCCATCACCATCCCCTCACCCAGTCTAAACTACCCCCACTCACCCATCACCATCCCCTCACCCAGTCTAAACTACCCCCACTCACCCATCACCATCCCCTCACCCAGTCTAAACTACCCCCACTCACCCATCACCATCCCCTCACCCAGTCTAAACTACCCCCACTCACCCATCACCATCCCCTCACCCAGTCTAAACTACCCCCACTCACCATCCCCCCACCCAGTCTAAACTACCCCCACTCACCCATCACCAACCCCTCACCCAGTCTAAACTCCCCCCACTCACCCATCACCATCCCCTCACCCAGTCTAAACTACCCCCACTCACCCATCACCACCCCCTCACCCAGTCTAAACTACCCCCACTCACCATCCCCTCACCCAGTCTAAACTACCCCCACTCACCCATCACCATCCCCTCACCCAGTCTAAACTACCCCCACTCACCATCCCCTCACCCAGTCTAAACTACCCCCACTCACCCATCACCATCCCCTCACCCAGTCTAAACTACCCCCACTCACCCATCACCATCCCCTCACCCAGTCTAAACTACCCCCACTCACCCATCACCATCCCCTCACCCAGTCTAAACTACCCCCACTCACCCATCACCATCCCCTCACCCAGTCTAAACTACCCCCACTCACCATCCCCTCACCCAGTCTAAACTACCCCCACTCACCATCCCCTCACCCAGTCTAAACTACCCCCACTCACCCATCACCATCCCCTCACCCAGTCTAAACTACCCCCACTCACCATCCCCTCACCCAGTCTAAACTACCCCCACTCACCCATCACCATCCCCTCACCCAGTCTAAACTACCCCCACTCACCAACCCCTCACCCAGTCTAAACTCCCCCCACTCACCCATCACCATCCCCTCACCCAGTCTAAACTACCCCCACTCACCCATCACCACCCCCTCACCCAGTCTAAACTACCCCAACTCACCCATCACCATCCCCTCACCCAGTCTAAACTACCCCCACTCACCCATCACCATCCCCTCACCCAGTCTAAACTACCCCCACTCACCATCCCCTCACCCAGTCTAAACTACCCCCACTCACCCATCACCATCCCCTCACCCAGTCTAAACTACCCCCACTCACCATCCCCTCACCCAGTCTAAACTACCCCCACTCACCCATCACCATCCCCTCACCCAGTCTAAACTACCCCCACTCACCATCCCCTCACCCAGTCTAAACTACCCCCACTCACCATCCCCTCACCCAGTCTAAACTACCCCCACTCACCCATCACCATCCCCTCACCCAGTCTAAACTACCCCCACTCACCCATCACCATCCCCTCACCCAGTCTAAACTACCCCCACTCACCATCCCCTCACCCAGTCTAAACTACCCCCACTCACCATCCCCTCACCCAGTCTAAACTACCCCCACTCAACCATCACCATCCCCCCACCCAGTCTAAACTACCCCCACTCACCATCCCCTCACCCAGTCTAAACTACCCCCACTCACCCATCACCAACCCCTCACCCAGTCTAAACTCCCCCCACTCACCCATCACCATCCCCTCACCCAGTCTAAACTACCCCCACTCACCCATCACCATCCCCTCACCCAGTCTAAACTACCCCCACTCACCCATCACCATCCCCTCACCCAGTCTAAACTACCCCCACTCACCCATCACCATCCCCTCACCCAGTCTAAACTACCCCCACTCACCCATCACCATCCCCTCACCCAGTCTAAACTACCCCCACTCACCCATCACCATCCCCTCACCCAGTCTAAACTACCCCCACTCACCATCCCCTCACCCAGTCTAAACTACCCCCACTCACCCATCACCATCCCCTCACCCAGTCTAAACTACCCCCACTCACCATCCCCTCACCCAGTCTAAACTACCCCCACTCACCCATCACCATCCCCTCACCCAGTCTAAACTACCCCCACTCACCCATCACCATCCCCTCACCCAGTCTAAACTACCCCCACTCACCATCCCCTCACCCAGTCTAAACTACCCCCACTCACCCATCACCATCCCCTCACCCAGTCTAAACTACCCCCACTCACCATCCCCTCACCCAGTCTAAACTACCCCCACTCACCCATCACCATCCCCTCACCCAGTCTAAACTACCCCCACTCACCCATCACCACCCCCTCACCCAGTCTAAACTACCCCCACTCACCATCCCCTCACCCAGTCTAAACTACCCCCACTCACCCATCACCATCCCCTCACCCAGTCTAAACTACCCCCACTCACCATCCCCTCACCCAGTCTAAACTACCCCCACTCACCCATCACCATCCCCTCACCCAGTCTAAACTACCCCCACTCACCCATCACCATCCCCTCACCCAGTCTAAACTACCCCCACTCACCATCCCCTCACCCAGTCTAAACTACCCCCACTCACCATCCCCTCACCCAGTCTAAACTACCCCCACTCACCCATCACCATCCCCTCACCCAGTCTAAACTCCCCCCACTCACCCATCACCATCCCCTCACCCAGTCTAAACTACCCCCACTCACCATCCCCTCACACCAGTCTAAACTACCCCCACTCACCATCCCCTCACCCAGTCTAAACTACCCCCACTCACCATCCCCTCACCCAGTCTAAACTACCCCCACTCACCATCCCCTCACCCAGTCTAAACTACCCCCACTCACCCATCACCATCCCCTCACCCAGTCTAAACTCCCCCCACTCACCCATCACCATCCCCTCACCCAGTCTAAACTCCCCCCACTCACCATCCCCTCACCCAGTCTAAACTACCCCCACTCACCCATCACCATCCCCTCACCCAGTCTAAACTCCCCCCACTCACCCATCACCATCCCCTCACCCAGTCTAAACTACCCCCACTCACCCATCACCATCCCCCCACCCAGTCTAAACTACCCCCACTCACCCATCACCATCCCCTCACCCAGTCTAAACTCCCCCCACTCACCCATCACCATCCCCTCACCCAGTCTAAACTACCCCCACTCACCCATCACCATCCCCTCACCCAGTCTAAACTACCCCCACTCACCATCCCCTCACCCAGTCTAAACTACCCCCACTCACCATCCCCTCACCCAGTCTAAACTACCCCCACTCACCATCCCCTCACCCAGTCTAAACTACCCCCACTCACCCATCACCATCCCCTCACCCAGTCTAAACTACCCCCACTCACCCATCACCATCCCCTCACCCAGTCTAAACTACCCCCACTCACCCATCACCATCCCCTCACCCAGTCTAAACTACCCCCACTCACCACCCCCTCACCCAGTCTAAACTACCCCCACTCACCCATCACCATCCCCTCACCCAGTCTAAACTACCCCCACTCACCATCCCCTCACCCAGTCTAAACTACCCCCACTCACCATCCCCTCACCCAGTCTAAACTACCCCCACTCACCCATCACCATCCCCTCACCCAGTCTAAACTACCCCCACTCACCATCCCCTCACCCAGTCTAAACTACCCCCACTCACCATCCCCTCACCCAGTCTAAACTACCCCCACTCACCATCCCCTCACCCAGTCTAAACTACCCCCACTCACCATCCCCTCACCCAGTCTAAACTCCCCCCACTCACTCATCACCATCCCCTCACCCAGTCTAAACTCCCCCCACTCACCATCCCCTCACCCAGTCTAAACTACCCCCACTCACCCATCACCATCCTCTCACCCAGTCTAAACTACCCCCACTCACCATCCCCTCACCCAGTCTAAACTACCCCCACTCACCCATCACCATCCCCTCACCCAGTCTAAACTACCCCCACTCACCCATCACCATCCCCTCACCCAGTCTAAACTACCCCCACTCACCATCCCCCCACCCAATCTAAACTACCCCCACTCACCCATCACCATCCCCTCACCCAGTCTGAACTACCCCCACTCACCCATCACCATCCCCTCACCCAGTCTAAACTACCCCCACTCACCCATCACCATCCCCTCACCCAGTCTAAACTACCCCCACTCACCATCCCCTCACCCAGTCTAAACTACCCCCACTCACCCATCACCATCCCCTCACCCAGTCTAAACTACCCCCACACACCCATCACCATCCCCTCACCCAGTCTAAACTACCCCCACTCACCCATCACCATCCCCTCACCCAGTCTAAACTACCCCCACTCACCCATCACCATCCCCTCACCCAGTCTAAACTACCCCCACACACCCATCACCATCCCCTCACCCAGTCTAAACTACCCCCACTCACCCATCACCATCCCCTCACCCAGTCTAAACTACCCCCACTCACCATCCCCTCACCCAGTCTAAACTACCCCCACTCACCCATCACCATCCCCTCACCCAGTCTAAACTACCCCCACTCACCCATCACCATCCCCCCACCCAGTCTAAACTACCCCCACTCACCCATCACCATCCCCTCACCCAGTCTAAACTACCCCCACTCACCATCCCCTCACCCAGTCTAAACTACCCCCACTCACCATCCCCTCACCCAGTCTAAACTACCCCCACTCACCATCCCCTCACCCAGTCTAAACTACCCCCACTCACCATCCCCTCACCCAGTCTAAACTACCCCCACTCACCCATCACCATCCCCTCACCCAGTCTAAACTACCCCCACTCACCCAACACCATCCCCTCACCCAGTCTAAACTACCCCCACTCACCCATCACCATCCCCTCACCCAGTCTAAACTACCCCCACTCACCATCCCCTCACCCAGTCTAAACTACCCCCACTCACCCATCACCATCCCCTCACCCAGTCTAAACTACCCCCACTCACCCATCACCAACCCCTCACCCAGTCTAAACTACCCCCACTCAACCATCACCACCCCCTCACCCAGTCTAAACTACCCTCACTCACCATCCCCTCACCCAGTCTAAACTACCCCCACTCACCATCCCCTCACCCAGTCTAAACTACCCCCACTCACCTATCACCATCCCCCCACCCAGTCTAAACTACCCCCACTCACCATCCCCTCACCCAGTCTAAACTCCCCCCACTCACCCATCACCATCCCCTCACCCAGTCTAAACTACCCCCACTCACCCATCACCATCCCCTCACCCAGTCTAAACTCCCCCCACTCACCATCCCCTCACCCAGTCTAAACTACCCCCACTCACCATCCCCTCACCCAGTCTAAACTACCCCCACTCACCATCCCCTCACCCAGTCTAAACTACCCCCACTCACCATCCCCTCACCCAGTCTAAACTCCCCCCACTCACCCATCACCATCCCCTCACCCAGTCTAAACTACCCCCACTCACCCATCACCATCCCCTCACCCAGTCTAAACTACCTCCACTCACCCATCACCACCCCCTCACCCAGTCTAAACTACCCCCACTCACCATCCCCTCACCCAGTCTAAACTACCCCCACTCACCCATCACCACCCCCTCACCCAGTCTAAACTACCCCCACTCACCATCCCCTCACCCAGTCTAAACTACCCCCACTCACCCATCACCACCCCCTCACCCAGTCTAAACTACCCGCACTCACCATCCCCCCACCCAGTCTAAACTACCCCCACTCACCCATCACCACCCCCTCACCCAGTCTAAACTACCCGCACTCACCATCCCCCCACCCAGTCTAAACTACCCCCACTCACCCATCACCAACCCCTCACCCAGTCTAAACTACCCCCACTCACCATCCCCTCACCCAGTCTAAACTACCCCCACTCACCATCCCCCCACCCAGTCTAAACTCCCCCCACTCACCCATCACCATCCCCTCACCCAGTCTAAACTACCCCCACTCACCATCCCCTCACCCAGTCTAAACTCCCCCCATCACCATCCCCTCACCCAGTCTAAACTACCCCCACTCACCATCCCCTCACCCAGTCTAAACTACCCCCACTCACCATCCCCTCACCCAGTCTAAACTACCCCCACTCACCCATCACCATCCCCTCACCCAGTCTAAACTACCCCCATCACCATCCCCTCACCCAGTCTAAACTACCCCCACTCACCATCCCCTCACCCAGTCTAAACTACCCCCACTCACCCATCACCATCCCCTCACCCAGTCTAAACTACCCCCACTCACCCATCACCATCCCCTCACCCAGTCTAAACTACCCCCACTCACCCATCACCAACCCCTCACCCAGTCTAAACTACCCCCACTCACCATCCCCTCACCCAGTCTAAACTCCCCCCACTCACCCATCACCACCCCCTCACCCAGTCTAAACTACCCCCACTCACCCATCACCATCCCCTCACCCAGTCTAAACTCCCCCCACTCACCCATCACCATCCCCTCACCCAGTCTAAACTCCCCCCACTCACCATCCCCTCACCCAGTCTAAACTACCCCCACTCACCATCCCCTCACCCAGTCTAAACTACCCCCACTCACCCATCACCATCCCCTCACCCAGTCTAAACTACCCCCACTCACCATCCCCTCACCCAGTCTAAACTACCCCCACTCACCCATCACCACCCCCTCACCCAGTCTAAACTACCCCCACTCACCCATCACCATCCCCTCACCCAGTCTAAACTACCCCCACTCACCATCCCCTCACCCAGTCTAAACTACCCCCACTCACCATCCCCTCACCCAGTCTAAACTACCCCCACTCACCATCCCCTCACCCAGTCTAAACTACCCCCACTCACCATCCCCTCACCCAGTCTAAACTACCCCCACTCACCCATCACCATCCCCTCACCCAGTCTAAACTACCCCCACTCACCCATCACCATCCCCTCACCCAGTCTAAACTACCCCCACTCACCATCCCCTCACCCAGTCTAAACTACCCCCACTCACCATCCCCTCACCCAGTCTAAACTACCCCCACTCACCCATCACCATCCCCTCACCCAGTCTAAACTACCCCCACTCACCATCCCCTCACCCAGTCTAAACTACCCCCACTCACCCATCACCATCCCCTCACCCAGTCTAAACTACCCCCACTCACCCATCACCAACCCCTCACCCAGTCTAAACTACCCCCACTCACCCATCACCATCCCCTCACCCAGTCTAAACTACCCCCACTCACCATCCCCTCACCCAGTCTAAACTACCCTCACTCACCCATCACCATCCCCTCACCCAGTCTAAACTACCCCCACTCACCCATCACCATCCCCTCACCCAGTCTAAACTACCCCCACTCACCATCCCCTCACCCAGTCTAAACTACCCCCACTCACCACCCCCTCACCCAGTCTAAACTACCCCCACTCACCCATCACCATCCCCTCACCCAGTCTAAACTACCCCCACTCACCATCCCCTCACCCAGTCTAAACTACCCCCACTCACCATCCCCTCACCCAGTCTAAACTACCCCCACTCACCCATCACCATCCCCTCACCCAGTCTAAACTACCCCCACTCACCATCCCCTCACCCAGTCTAAACTACCCCCACTCACCCATCACCATCCCCTCACCCAGTCTAAACTACCCCCACTCACCCATCACCAACCCCTCACCCAGTCTAAACTCCCCCCACTCACCCATCACCATCCCCTCACCCAGTCTAAACTCCCCCCACTCACCCATCACCAACCCCTCACCCAGTCTAAACTACCCCCACTCACCATCCCCTCACCCAGTCTAAACTACCCCCACTCACCATCCCCTCACCCAGTCTAAACTACCCCCACTCACCCATCACCATCCCCTCACCCAGTCTAAACTACCCCCACTCACCCATCACCATCCCCTCACCCAGTCTAAACTACCCCCACTCACCCATCACCATCCCCTCACCCAGTCTAAACTCCCCCCACTCACCATCCCCTCACCCAGTCTAAACTACCCCCACTCACCCATCACCATCCTCTCACCCAGTCTAAACTACCCCCACTCACCATCCCCTCACCCAGTCTAAACTACCCCCACTCACCATCCCCTCACCCAGTCTAAACTACCCCCACTCACCCATCACCATCCCCTCACCCAGTCTAAACTACCCCCACTCACCCATCACCATCCCCTCACCCAGTCTAAACTACCCCCACTCACCATCCCCTCACCCAGTCTAAACTACCCCCACTCACCATCCCCTCACCCAGTCTAAACTACCCCCACTCACCCATCACCATCCCCTCACCCAGTCTAAACTACCCCCACTCACCCATCACCATCCCCTCACCCAGTCTAAACTACCCCCACTCACCATCCCCTCACCCAGTCTAAACTACCCCCACTCACCCATCACCATCCCCTCACCCAGTCTAAACTACCCCCACTCACCATCCCCTCACCCAGTCTAAACTACCCCCACTCACCCATCACCATCCCCTCACCCAGTCTAAACTACCCCCACTCACCATCCCCCCACCCAGTCTAAACTACCCCCACTCACCCATCACCATCCCCTCACCCAGTCTAAACTACCCCCACTCACCCATCACCATCCCCTCACCCAGTCTAAACTACCCCCACTCACCCATCACCATCCCCTCACCCAGTCTAAACTACCCCCACTCACCATCCCCTCACCCAGTCTAAACTCCCCCCACTCACCCATCACCATCCCCTCACCCAGTCTAAACTACCCCCACTCACCCATCACCAACCCCTCACCCAGTCTAAACTACCCCCACTCAACCATCACCACCCCCTCACCCAGTCTAAATTACCCCCACTCACCCATCACCATCCCCTCACCCAGTCTAAACTACCCCCACTCACCATCCCCTCACCCAGTCTAAACTCCCCCCACTCACCCATCACCATCCCCTCACCCAGTCTAAACTACCCCCACTCACCATCCCCTCACCCAGTCTAAACTACCCCCACTCACCATCCCCTCACCCAGTCTAAACTACCCCCACTCACCATCCCCTCACCCAGTCTAAACTACCCCCACTCACCCATCACCAACCCCTCACCCAGTCTAAACTACCCCCACTCACCCATCACCATCCCCTCACCCAGTCTAAACTACCCCCACTCACCCATCACCATCCCCTCACCCAGTCTAAACTACCCCCACTCACCCATCACCATCCCCTCACCCAGTCTAAACTCCCCCCACTCACCCATCACCATCCCCTCACCCAGTCTAAACTACCCCCACTCACCATCCCCTCACCCAGTCTAAACTACCCCCACTCACCCATCACCATCCCCTCACCCAGTCTAACCTACCCCCACTCACCATCCCCCCACCCAGTCTAAACTCCCCCCACTCACCCATCACCATCCCCTCACCCAGTCTAAACTACCCCCACTCACCCATCACCATCCCCTCACCCAGTCTAAACTCCCCCCACTCACCCATCACCACCCCCTCACCCAGTCTAAACTACCCCCACTCACCCATCACCATCCCCTCACCCAGTCTAAACTACCCCCACTCACCATCCCCTCACCCAGTCTAAACTCCCCCCACTCACCATCCCCTCACCCAGTCTAAACTACCCCCACTCACCATCCCCTCACCCAGTCTAAACTACCCCCACTCACCCATCACCATCCCCCCACCCAGTCTAAACTACCCCCACTCACCATCCCCTCACCCAGTCTAAACTACCCCCACTCACCATCCCCTCACCCAGTCTAAACTACCCCCACTCACCATCCCCTCACCCAGTCTAAACTACCCCCACTCACCCATCACCATCCCCTCACCCAGTCTAAACTACCCCCACTCACCCATCACCATCCCCTCACCCAGTCTAAACTACCTCCACTCACCCATCACCACCCCCTCACCCAGTCTAAACTACCCCCACTCACCCATCACCATCCCCTCACCCAGTCTAAACTACCCCCACTCACCCATCACCATCCCCCCACCCAGTCTAAACTACCCCCACTCACCCATCACCATCCCCTCACCCAGTCTAAACTACCCCCACTCACCCATCACCACCCCCTCACCCAGTCTAAACTACCCCCACTCACCATCCCCTCACCCAGTCTAAACTACCCCCACTCACCCATCACCAACCCCTCACCCAGTCTAAACTACCCCCACTCACCCATCACCATCCCCTCACCCAGTCTAAACTACCCCCACTCACCCATCACCATCCCCTCACCCAGTCTAAACTACCCCCACTCACCCATCACCATCCCCTCACCCAGTCTAAACTACCCCCACTCACCCATCACCACCCCCTCACCCAGTCTAAACTACCCCCACTCACCATCCCCTCACCCAGTCTAAACTACCCCCACTCACCCATCACCACCCCCTCACCCAGTCTAAACTACCCCCACTCACCATCCCCTCACCCAGTCTAAACTACCCCCACTCACCCATCACCAACCCCTCACCCAGTCTAAACTACCCCCACTCACCATCCCCTCACCCAGTCTAAACTACACCCACTCACCCATCACCATCCCCTCACCCAGTCTAAACTACCCCCACTCACAATCCCCTCACCCAGTCTAAACTACCCCCACTCACCCATCACCAACCCCTCACCCAGTCTAAACTACCCCCACTCACCATCCCCTCACCCAGTCTAAACTACCCCCACTCACCCATCACCATCCCCTCACCCAGTCTAAACTACCCCCACTCACCATCCCCTCACCCAGTCTAAACTACCCCCACTCACAATCCCCTCACCCAGTCTAAACTACCCCCACTCACAATCCCCTCACCCAGTCTAAACTACCCCCACTCACCCATCACCAACCCCTCACCCAGTCTAAACTACCCCCACTCACCATCCCCTCACCCAGTCTAAACTACCCCCACTCACCCATCACCATCCCCTCACCCAGTCTAAACTACCCCCACTCACCATCCCCTCACCCAGTCTAAACTACCCCCACTCACAATCCCCTCACCCAGTCTAAACTCCCCCCACTCACCCATCACCATCCCCTCACCCAGTCTAAACTACCCCCACTCACCATCCCCTCACCCAGTCTAAACTACCCCCACTCACCCATCACCATCCCCTCACCCAGTCTAAACTACCCCCACTCACCCATCACCATCCCCTCACCCAGTCTAAACTACCCCCACTCACCCATCAGCATCCCCTCACCCAGTCTAAACTACCCCAAATCACCCATCACCACCCCCTCACCCAGTCTAAACTACCCCCACTCACCAACCCCTCACCCAGTCTAAACTACCCCCACTCACCCATCACCACCCCCTCACCCAGTCTAAACTACCCCCACTCACCATCCCCCCACCCAGTCTAAACTCCCCCCACTCACCCATCACCATCCCCTCACCCAGTCTAAACTACCCCCACTCACCCATCACCATCCCCTCACCCAGTCTAAACTACCCCCACTCACCCATCACCATCCCCTCACCCAGTCTAAACTACCCCCACTCACCATCCCCTCACCCAGTCTAAACTACCCCCACTCACCCATCACCATCCCCCACCCAGTCTAAACTCCCCCCACTCACCCATCACCATCCCCTCACCCAGTCTAAACTACCCCAAATCACCCATCACCACCCCCTCACCCAGTCTAAACTACCCTCACTCACCATCCCCTCACCCAGTCTAAACTACCCCCACTCACCATCCCCTCACCCAGTCTAAACTACCCCCACTCACCCATCACCATCCCCTCACCCAGTCTAAACTACCCCCACTCACCATCCCCTCACCCAGTCTAAACTACCCCCACTCACCCATCACCATCCCCTCACCCAGTCTAAACTACCCCCACTCACCATCCCCTCACCCAGTCTAAACTACCCCCACTCACCCATCACCACCCCCTCACCCAGTCTAAACTACCCCCACTCACCCATCACCATCCCCTCACCCAGTCTAAACTACCCCCACTCACCCATCACCATCCCCTCGCCCAGTCTAAACTACCCCCACTCACCATCCCCTCACCCAGTCTAAACTACCCCCACTCACCCATCACCATCCCCTCACCCAGTCTAAACTACCCCCACTCACCCATCACCATCCCCTCACCCAGTCTAAACTACCCCCACTCACCATCCCCTCACCCAGTCTAAACTACCCCCACTCACCCATCACCATCCCCTCACCCAGTCTAAACTACCCCCACTCACCCATCACCATCCCCTCACCCAGTCTAAACTACCCCCACTCACCCATCACCATCCCCTCACCCAGTCTAAACTACCCCCACTCACCATCCCCTCACCCAGTCTAAACTACCCCCACTCACCATCCCCTCACCCAGTCTAAACTACCCCCACTCACCCATCACCATCCCCTCACCCAGTCTAAACTACCCCCACTCACCCATCACCATCCCCTCACCCAGTCTAAACTACCCCCACTCACCATCCCCTCACCCAGTCTAAACTACCCCCACTCACCATCCCCTCACCCAGTCTAAACTACCCCCACTCACCCAACACCATCCCCTCACCCAGTCTAAACTACCCCCACTCACCCATCACCATCCCCTCACCCAGTCTAAACTACCCCCACTCACCCATCACCATCCCCTCACCCAGTCTAAACTACCCCCACTCACCCATCACCATCCCCTCACCCAGTCTAAACTCCCCCCACTCACCATCCCCTCACCCAGTCTAAACTACCCCCACTCACCATCCCCTCACCCAGTCTAAACTACCCCCACTCACCCATCACCATCCCCTCACCCAGTCTAAACTACCCCCACTCACCCATCACCATCCCCTCACCCAGTCTAAACTACCCCCACTCACCATCCCCTCACCCAGTCTAAACTACCCCCACTCACCCATCACCATCCCCTCACCCAGTCTAAACTACCCCCACTCACCCATCACCATCCCCTCACCCAGTCTAAACTCCCCCCACTCACCATCCCCTCACCCAGTCTAAACTACCCCCACTCACCATCCCCTCACCCAGTCTAAACTACCCCCACTCACCATCCCCTCACCCAGTCTAAACTACCCCCACTCACCATCCCCTCACCCAGTCTAAACTCCCCCCACTCACCCATCACCATCCCCTCACCCAGTCTAAACTACCCCCACTCACCCATCACCATCCCCTCACCCAGTCTAAACAACCCCAACTCACCCATCACCATCCCCTCACCCAGTCTAAACAACCCCAACTCACCCATCACCATCCTCTCACCCAGTCTAAACTCCCCCCACTCACCCATCACCATCCCCTCACCCAGTCTAAACTCCCCCCACTCACCATCCCCTCACCCAGTCTAAACTACCCCCACTCACCATCCCCTCACCCAGTCTAAACTACCCCCACTCACCCATCACCATCCCCTCACCCAGTCTAAACTACCCCCACTCACCATCCTCTCACCCAGTCTAAACTACCCCCACTCACCCATCACCACCCCCTCACCCAGTCTAAACTACCCCCACTCACCCATCACCATCCCCTCACCCAGTCTAAACTCCCCCCACTCACCCATCACCATCCCCTCACCCAGTCTAAACTACCCCCACTCACCATCCCCTCACCCAGTCTAAACTACCCCCACTCACCATCCCCTCCCCCAGTCTAAACTACCCCCACTCACCATCCCCTCACCCAGTCTAAACTACCCCCACTCACCCATCACCATCCCCTCACCCAGTCTAAACTACCCCCACTCACCCATCACCATCCCCTCACCCAGTCTAAACTACCCCCACTCACCATCCCCTCACCCAGTCTAAACTACCCCCACTCACCATCCCCTCACCCAGTCTAAACTACCCCCACTCACCCATCACCATCCCCTCACCCAGTCTAAACTACCCCCACTCACCATCCCCTCACCCAGTCTAAACTACCCCCACTCACCCATCACCATCCCCTCACCCAGTCTAAACTACCCCCACTCACCCATCACCAACCCCTCACCCAGTCTGAACTACCCCCACTCACCCATCACCAACCCCTCACCCAGTCTAAACTCCCCCCACTCACCCATCACCAACCCCTCACCCAGTCTAAACTACCCCCACTCACCATCCCCTCACCCAGTCTAAACTACCCCCACTCACCATCCCCTCACCCAGTCTAAACTACCCCCACTCACCCATCACCATCCCCTCACCCAGTCTAAACTACCCCCACTCACCCATCACCATCCCCTCACCCAGTCTAAACTACCCCCACTCACCCATCACCATCCCCTCACCCAGTCTAAACTACCCCCACTCACCCATCACCATCCCCTCACCCAGTCTAAACTCCCCCCACTCACCCATCACCATCCCCTCACCCAGTCTAAACTCCCCCCACTCACCCATCACCAACCCCTCACCCAGTCTAAACTACCCCCACTCACCATCCCCTCACCCAGTCTAAACTACCCCCACTCACCATCCCCTCACCCAGTCTAAACTACCCCCACTCACCCATCACCATCCCCTCACCCAGTCTAAACTACCCCCACTCACCCATCACCATCCCCTCACCCAGTCTAAACTACCCCCACTCACCCATCACCATCCCCTCACCCAGTCTAAACTCCCCCCACTCACCATCCCCTCACCCAGTCTAAACTACCCCCACTCACCCATCACCATCCTCTCACCCAGTCTAAACTACCCCCACTCACCATCCCCTCACCCAGTCTAAACTACCCCCACTCACCATCCCCTCACCCAGTCTAAACTACCCCCACTCACCCATCACCATCCCCTCACCCAGTCTAAACTACCCCCACTCACCCATCACCATCCCCTCACCCAGTCTAAACTACCCCCACTCACCATCCCCTCACCCAGTCTAAACTACCCCCACTCACCATCCCCTCACCCAGTCTAAACTACCCCCACTCACCCATCACCATCCCCTCACCCAGTCTAAACTACCCCCACTCACCCATCACCATCCCCTCACCCAGTCTAAACTACCCCCACTCACCATCCCCTCACCCAGTCTAAACTACCCCCACTCACCCATCACCATCCCCTCACCCAGTCTAAACTACCCCCACTCACCATCCCCTCACCCAGTCTAAACTACCCCCACTCACCCATCACCATCCCCTCACCCAGTCTAAACTACCCCCACTCACCATCCCCCCACCCAGTCTAAACTACCCCCACTCACCCATCACCATCCCCTCACCCAGTCTAAACTACCCCCACTCACCCATCACCATCCCCTCACCCAGTCTAAACTACCCCCACTCACCCATCACCATCCCCTCACCCAGTCTAAACTACCCCCACTCACCATCCCCTCACCCAGTCTAAACTCCCCCCACTCACCCATCACCATCCCCTCACCCAGTCTAAACTACCCCCACTCACCCATCACCAACCCCTCACCCAGTCTAAACTACCCCCACTCAACCATCACCACCCCCTCACCCAGTCTAAACTACCCCCACTCACCCATCACCATCCCCTCACCCAGTCTAAACTACCCCCACTCACCATCCCCTCACCCAGTCTAAACTCCCCCCACTCACCCATCACCATCCCCTCACCCAGTCTAAACTACCCCCACTCACCCATCACCATCCCCCCACCCAGTCTAAACTACCCCCACTCACCATCCCCTCACCCAGTCTAAACTACCCCCACTCACCATCCCCTCACCCAGTCTAAACTACCCCCACTCACCATCCCCTCACCCAGTCTAAACTACCCCCACTCACCCATCACCAACCCCTCACCCAGTCTAAACTACCCCCACTCACCCATCACCATCCCCTCACCCAGTCTAAACTACCCCCACTCACCCATCACCATCCCCTCACCCAGTCTAAACTACCCCCACTCACCCATCACCATCCCCTCACCCAGTCTAAACTCCCCCCACTCACCCATCACCATCCCCTCACCCAGTCTAAACTACCCCCACTCACCATCCCCTCACCCAGTCTAAACTACCCCCACTCACCATCCCCTCACCCAGTCTAAACTACCCCCACTCACCCATCACCACCCCCTCACCCAGTCTAAACTACCCCCACTCACCATCCCCCCACCCAGTCTAAACTCCCCCCACTCACCCATCACCATCCCCTCACCCAGTCTAAACTACCCCCACTCACCCATCACCATCCCCTCACCCAGTCTAAACTCCCCCCACTCACCCATCACCACCCCCTCACCCAGTCTAAACTCCCCCCACTCACCATCCCCTCACCCAGTCTAAACTACCCCCACTCACCATCCCCTCACCCAGTCTAAACTACCCCCACTCACCCATCACCATCCCCCCACCCAGTCTAAACTACCCCCACTCACCATCCCCTCACCCAGTCTAAACTACCCCCACTCACCATCCCCTCACCCAGTCTAAACTACCCCCACTCACCATCCCCTCACCCAGTCTAAACTACCCCCACTCACCCATCACCATCCCCTCACCCAGTCTAAACTACCCCCACTCACCCATCACCATCCCCTCACCCAGTCTAAACTACCTCCACTCACCCATCACCACCCCCTCACCCAGTCTAAACTACCCCCACTCACCATCCCCTCACCCAGTCTAAACTACCCCCACTCACCCATCACCACCCCCTCACCCAGTCTAAACTACCCCCACTCACCATCCCCTCACCCAGTCTAAACTACCCCCACTCACCCATCACCAACCCCTCACCCAGTCTAAACTACCCCCACTCACCCATCACCATCCCCTCACCCAGTCTAAACTACCCCCACTCACCCATCACCATCCCCCCACCCAGTCTAAACTACCCCCACTCACCCATCACCACCCCCTCACCCAGTCTAAACTACCCCCACTCACCATCCCCTCACCCAGTCTAAACTACCCCCACTCACCCATCACCAACCCCTCACCCAGTCTAAACTACCCCCACTCACCATCCCCTCACCCAGTCTAAACTACCCCCACTCACCCATCACCATCCCCTCACCCAGTCTAAACTACCCCCACTCACCATCCCCTCACCCAGTCTAAACTACCCCCACTCACCCATCACCATCCCCTCACCCAGTCTAAACTACCCCCACTCACAATCCCCTCACCCAGTCTAAACTCCCCCCACTCACCCATCACCATCCCCTCACCCAGTCTAAACTACCCCCACTCACCATCCCCTCACCCAGTCTAAACTACCCCCACTCACCCATCACCATCCCCTCACCCAGTCTAAACTACCCCCACTCACCCATCACCATCCCCTCACCCAGTCTAAACTACCCCCACTCACCCATCACCATCCCCTCACCCAGTCTAAACTACCCCCACTCACCCATCACCATCCCCTCACCCAGTCTAAACTACCCCAAATCACCCATCACCACCCCCTCACCCAGTCTAAACTACCCCCACTCACCATCCCCCCACCCAGTCTAAACTCCCCCCACTCACCCATCACCATCCCCTCACCCAGTCTAAACTACCCCCACTCACCCATCACCATCCCCTCACCCAGTCTAAACTACCCCCACTCACCCATCACCATCCCCTCACCCAGTCTAAACTACCCCCACTCACCATCCCCTCACCCAGTCTAAACTACCCCCACTCACCCATCACCATCCCCCCACCCAGTCTAAACTCCCCCCACTCACCCATCACCATCCCCTCACCCAGTCTAAACTACCCCCACTCACCCATCACCATCCCCTCACCCAGTCTAAACTACCCCAAATCACCCATCACCATCCCCTCACCCAGTCTAAACTACCCCCACTCACCCATCACCATCCCCTCACCCAGTCTAAACTACCCCAAATCACCCATCACCACCCCCTCACCCAGTCTAAACTACCCTCACTCACCATCCCCTCACCCAGTCTAAACTCCCCCCACTCACCATCCCCTCACCCAGTCTAAACTACCCCCACTCACCATCCCCTCACCCAGTCTAAACTACCCCCACTCACCCATCACCATCCCCTCACCCAGTCTAAACTACCCCCACTCACCATCCCCTCACCCAGTCTAAACTACCCCCACTCACCCATCACCACCCCCTCACCCAGTCTAAACTACCCTCACTCACCATCCCCTCACCCAGTCTAAACTCCCCCCACTCACCATCCCCTCACCCAGTCTAAACTACCCCCACTCACCATCCCCTCACCCAGTCTAAACTACCCCCACTCACCCATCACCATCCCCTCACCCAGTCTAAACTACCCCCACTCACCCATCACCACCCCCTCACCCAGTCTAAACTACCCCCACTCACCCATCACCATCCCCTCACCCAGTCTAAACTACCCCCCCTCACCCATCACCATCCCCTCACCCAGTGTAAACTACCCCCACTCACCATCCCCTCACCCAGTCTAAACTACCCCCACTCACCATCCCCTCACCCAGTCTAAACTACCCCCACTCACCCATCACCATCCCCTCACCCAGTCTAAACTACCCCCACTCACCCATCACCATCCCCTCACCCAGTCTAAACTCCCCCCACTCACCATCCCCCCACCCAGTCTAAACTACCCCCACTCACCATCCCCTCACCCAGTCTAAACTACCCCCACTCACCCATCACCATCCCCTCACCCAGTCTAAACTACCCCCACTCACCATCCCCTCACCCAGTCTAAACTCCCCCCACTCACCACCCCCTCACCCAGTCTAAACTACTCCCACTCACCCATCGCATCCATCCTTCTCCTGAAGGTTTCCTGCACTCCCAGCTCCAACCAGGGTGCCCGGTAATGTAATATTTCTCACTAAATTTCTCACAACCTTGGAATAAATGTATAAAGGCATCTACGAGCAAGTTGGAAACAAAAGCGTATACACACACACAACCAGCCACTCCAAAGTTTTTCTCGCTGATTTGGGGCACTCGGATATTCTGTGAGAGGTGCTCCTTAATTCATTATATTTCAGAGCCTTAAGGTGACAGGAAGTACTGGCAGTGAATAGGTGGAAGAAATGGTAGCAGCAGTAGCTCACTCAACCCCTCACTCTTTTATGTGCCCTGTCCCAGATCCCTAGCCATCTCACCATTCCCCCATTTACTGCAAGAATTGCACCCCTATCTTTCTCAGGGCAATATAACCAGAATCGCTACAGTGGAGAAACAAATAATTCGGGCCACACTGACTCCCTAAAGAGCCTCCCACCCAGACCCAACCCTCTTCCCCAATGAATCTGCAATTCTCACAGCTAACCCATCAAGTCTGCACATCCCTGTGCACTATGGGGCAATTTAGCATGGCCCACCCTAACCTGCACATCCCTGGACACTAGGAGACAATTTCGCACGGCCAATCCACCCTAACCTGCACATTCCTGGGCGCTATGGGACAATTTAGCACGGCCAATCCACCCTAACCTACACATCCCTGGACACTATGGGACAATTTAGCTCGGCCCACCCTAACCTGCACATCCCTGGGCACTATGGGACAATTTAGCACAGCCAATCAACCGCAACCTGCACCTCCCTGGGCACTATGGGACAATTTAGCACGGCCAACCCACCCTAACCTGCACATCCCTGGACACTATGGGACAATTTAGCTCGGCCCACCCTAACCTGCACATCCCTGGGCACTATGGGACAATTTAGCACAGCCAATCAACCGTAACCTGCACCTCCCTGGGCACTATGGGACAATTTAGCATGGCCCACCCTAACCTGCACATCTCTGGGCACTATGGGACAATTTAGCACGGCCAATTCACCCTAACCTGCACATCCCTGGGCACTATGGGACAATTTAGCACGGCCAATCCACCCTAACCTGCACATCTTTGGACTGTGGGAAGAACCCCCATGCAAACACAGGGAAAAATGTGCAAACTGCAAACAGACAAGTCGCCCGTGGTTGGAATTGAACCCAGGACCCTGGTGCTATGAGATGGTAGCACGAACCACTGTGCCACCTGAACTCTTCATAAGTATCTTCCACGGTTCAGTGTGTCAGAGTGAGACCGTATTGGACTATTAGAAGTTTATTTTGTTTCACGTGGGTCTCGAGAGCTCGACAAAGAAGGAGTTGCATTCGGAAGGGAATACACTAGAGGTCCACATTGCGGGATATGAGACTGTGAGAGTCACTTCTAAGGCTGAGAGCTACCAACCCGTGCTGTAGCCCTGAACGTGAGTTTCTGCGAGCATGCAGGCTTTATTTCCACCAGTAAGCTCAGCGTCCATCGACAAGAAATCACTTGTCTCCCTTCAACCGAGCAGTCAAAGGATTGACCGCATGTGGCCTGAAGTCACATATAGGCCAGACCAGCTCAGATTTCCCTCCCTGGCAAGCATTGGAGAACCATGTTCATCCTCATGACTATTTCACGATCTCCCGTCGCTGTTTTGTTAAAAATCAACCTGGTTTATTGAGTTCTGGAGCCATAAAGTTGTGCAGCAGGGAATCCTTTGATCTGAGTCATCCATGCTGACCAGATATCCTAAATTAATCGAGGACCAGATCCCTCTAAACCCTTCCTGTTCACATTCCCATCCTTTTAAATGTTGCAATTGTACCAGCCTCCACCACTTCCTCTGGCAGCTCATTCCATACACGTACCATCCTCTGGGTGAAAAAGTTGCCCCTCAGGTCCCTTTTATATCTTTCTCCCCTCACCTTAAACCTATGCCCTCTAGTTCTGGACTCACCTACTATAGGGAAACCACCTGTTTCTTTACCCTGTCCATGTCCCTCATGATTTTATAAACCTCTATAATGTCACCCCCCTCAGCCTCCAACGCTCCAGGGAAAATAGCGCTAGCTTATTCAACCTTCCCCTAATTGTCCAAACCCTCCAACCCCAGCAACATCCTTGTAAATCTTTTCTGAATCCTTTCAAGTTTCGGAATATCTTTCATCTATCAGGGAGACCAGAATTGAGTGCAGTCTTCCAAAAGTAATTTGAGTTCTGCAAGTTGTCGTGGTGCAATTTGAACCTGGACTCTGCTCAGTATTAACCTGGGAGTCACGAATTCAACGCCATTATCACTATGTCTGATCACACATAACAGGCTAAAAATAAATGAGTAAAATCTTATAGCCGCAGGGAAAGTGCAGAGGGAGTGTGATTAATTGCATAGCTCTTTGAAAGAGTTGACAACGGTGTTAATGTCTTGCCAATCCTTTCCTTCAAGTTCCATTTGTGTCATTGCTAAGGTTATAAGAATTGGGCAGAGAGTATTAATTGTCTTTGAATGCATATATATAGGAAGGATTCTTGTGGCACTGTGGTAGTGTCCCGATGTCTGAGCTAGGAGCCCCAAGTTCAAGTCCTGCCCCACAACACATCTGAATGGCTTGATTTGGAATGTATCTATTCATGTATATATTGAGCAGCTGTTAAAGTGAAGGGGCTGTGAGACTGAGCAAGTCAATAAACTCACTGTGCAAAGGAATGCTGTGTGTTCTATGTCTACTGTCAACTTGCAATCTAATAACAACAGGGGCGCGTGCTGTGTCACCTCCCCCACCCCCCCCTCGGTTCATTCAGAGATTGGTTCGATGAAGGCAGGGTGGGAGCCCAGTTTCTGTCGGTGAGTCCCAATTGTTGGCTCTCCACTGGCCATCCGTGCTGAGCTGCATCCCTCAGAGTGTCAGACGGTAAACCTCTGACAGGAAGTGCTCCCATCCACGTCGAAAGGCTCGATCAATGTCCTGCGGAGAAAAACGAAACTCGGACACAGTCAGAATTGGAGAAGGGGAGTCAAAATCGATAAAAGTGAGTCTCATCGCAATCGTTGGCATCCCCCAAACAGCAATGTTGTCATAACCAGATTACCTGATTTCCTGATGTCAGTTGTGCAACATGAGGCAATGCTCCAAGTCCTCCTGGACCAGCAACCCCCCCCTCCTCTTCTTCCACAATGAGCCTGGGATCTTTTCTGTCCCCTCCCTCAGCACCATGTTGGGAATCCCATGTATGTCAATGTTCTGGACACAGACCCCTCAGTGACCTACCAAGCTGAGTGACGAGACCATGACATTCTGGCACCCAATTCATGACCTATTCTTATCTCACTCAGTTTACTCTTGATTCATACCCACATGATTCACACCCACCTGCTTCACACTCACCCGATTCACACCCACCTCATTTACACCTCCACAATTTACACCCACCCAACTCACATCCACCCAATCACCACACAAACACGCCCAATTTACGCACATCTGACACAGACGCATGGGATTTACAAATACCAGGTTCGCATTCATCTGATTAAGTCTCTGAATTTTCACGCACCCAATTTATACTCATCTGATTCACAGCTGCCAGAAACACACCAGCCAGATATACGCCTGCTGATATACGACTGCCAAATTTATACCCATCGGACATGCACTCTGCACATATACACCATGTATACACCCACCAGATACACACCCACCAGATACACACCCACCAGATACACACCCACCAGATACACCTCCACCAGATACACACCCACCAGATACACACCCACCAGATATACACCCACCAGATACACTCCCACCAGATACACCTCCACCAGATACACACCCACCAGATACACACCCACCAGATATACACCCACCAGATACACACCCACCAGATACACACCCACCAGATACACACCCTCCAGATACACACCCACCAGATACACACCCACCAGATATACACCCACCAGATATACACCCACCAGATATACACCCACAAGATACACACCCACCAGATACACACCCACCAGATACACACCCACCAGATACACACTCACCAGATACACACCCACCAGATATACACCCACCAGATACACACCCACCAGATACACACCCACCAGATACACACCCACCAGATACACACCCTCCAGATACACACCCACCAGATACACACCCACCAGATACACCTCCACCAGATATACACCCACCAGATATACACCCACAAGATACACACCCACCAGATACACACCCACCAGATACACACCCACCAGATACACACACCCACCAGATATACACCCACCAGATACCCACCCACCAGATATGTACCAACCAGATATACTCCCACCAGGTACACACCCACCAGATACACACCCACCAGATACGCACCCACCAGAAACACACCCAACAGATACACACCCACCAGCTACACACCCACCAGATACACACCCACCAGATACATACTCACCAAATACACACCCTCCAAATACACACCCACCAGCTACAAACCCACCAGATACACACCCACCAGATACACACCCACCAGATACACACCCACCAGATGCACACCCACCAGATATACACCCACCAGATATACACCCACCAGATACACACCTACCAGATATACACCCACCAGATACACACCTACCAGATATACACCCACCAGATATACACCCACCAGATACACACCCACCAGATACACACTCACCAGATACACACCCACCAGATATACACCCACCAGATACACACCCACCAGATACACACTCACCAGATATACACCCACCACATACACACCCACCAGATACACACCCACCAGATATACACCCACCACATACACACCCACCAGATATACACCCACCACATACACACCCACCAGATACACACCCACCAGATACGCACCCACAAGATACACACCCTCCAGATACACACCCACCAGATACACACTCACCAGATATACACCCACCAGATACGTACCAACCAGATATACTCCCACCAGGTACACACCCATAAGATACACACCCACCAGATATACACCCACCAGATATACACCCATAAGATACACACCCACCAGATATACACCCACCAGATATACACCCATAAGATACACACCCACCAGATATACACCCACCAGATACACACCCATAAGATACACACCCACCAGATATACACCCACCAGATATACACCCATAAGATACACACCCACCAGATATACACCCACCAGATATACACCCATAAGATACACACCCACCAGATATACACCCACCAGATACACACTCACCAGATACACACTCACCAGATACACACCGACCAGATATACACCCACCAGATATACACCCACCAGATACACACCCACCAGATACACACTCACCAGATACACACCCACCAGATAAACACCCACCAGATACACACCCACCAGATATACACCCACCAGATACACACCCACCAGATACACACCCACCAGATACACCTCCACCAGATATACACCCACCAGATACACACCCACCAGATATACACCCACCAGATACACACCCACCAGATACACACCCACCAGATACACCTCCACCAGATACACACCCACCAGATACACACCCACCAGATACACACCCTCCAGATACACACCCACCAGATATACACCCACCAGATATACACCCACCAGATACACACCCTCCAGATATACACCCACCAGATACCCACCCACCAGATGCACACCCACCAGATACACACCCACCAGATACACACCCACCAGATATACACCCACCAGATACCCACCCACCAGATACGTACCAACCAGATATACTCCCACCAGGTACACACCCTCCTGATACACACCCACCAGAGACGCACCCCCCAGATACACACCCACAAGATATACACCCACCAGATGCGTACCAACCAGATATACTCCCACCAGATATGTACCAACCAGATATACTCCCACCAGATACACACCCATAAGATACACACCCACCAGATATACACCCACCAGATATACACCCATAAGATACACACCCACCAGATATACACCCACCAGATATACACCCATAAGATACACACCCACCAGATATACACCCTCCAGATACACACCCACCAGATACACACCCACCAGATATACACCCACCAGATATACACCCACCAGATATACACCCACCAGATACACACCCACCAGATACACACCCACCAGATACACACTCACCAGATACACACCCACCAGATATACACCCACCAGATACACACCCACCAGATACACACCCACCAGATACACACCCACCAGATACACACCCACCAGATACACACCCTCCAGATACACACCCACCAGATACACACCCACCAGATACACCTCCACCAGATATACACCCACCAGATATACACCCACAAGATACACACCCACCAGATACACACCCACCAGATACACACCCACCAGATACACACACCCACCAGATATACACCCACCAGATACCCACCCACCAGATACGTACCAACCAGATATACTCCCACCAGGTACACACCCACCAGATACACACCCACCAGATACGCACCCACCAGAAACACACCCAACAGATACACACCCACCAGCTACACACCCACCAGATACATACTCACCAAATACACACCCTCCAAATACACACCCACCAGCTACACACCCACCAGATACACACCCACCAGATACACACCCACCAGATACACACCCACCAGATGCACACCCACCAGATATACACCCACCAGATACACACCTACCAGATATACACCCACCAGATACACACCTACCAGATATACACCCACCAGATATACACCCACCAGATACACACCCACCAGATACACACTCACCAGATACACACCCACCAGATATACACCCACCAGATACACACCCACCAGATACACACCCACCAGATACACACTCACCAGATATACACCCACCAGATACGTACCAACCAGATATACTCCCACCAGGTACACACCCATAAGATACACACCCACCAGATATACACCCACCAGATACACACCCACCAGATACACCTCCACCAGATATACACCCACCAGATACACACCCACCAGATATACACCCACCAGATACACACCCACCAGATACACACCCACCAGATACACCTCCACCAGATACACACCCACCAGATACACACCCACCAGATACACACCCTCCAGATACACACCCTCCAGATACACACCCACCAGATATACACCCACCAGATATACACCCACCAGATACACACCCTCCAGATATACACCCACCAGATACCCACCCACCAGATGCACACCCACCAGATACACACCCACCAGATACACACCCACCAGATATACACCCACCAGATACCCACCCACCAGATACGTACCAACCAGATATACTCCCACCAGGTACACACCCTCCTGATACACACCCACCAGAGACGCACCCCCCAGATACACACCCCCCAGATACGTACAAACCAGATTTACTCCCACCAGATATACACCCACCAGATACACTTCCACCAGATACACACTCACCAGATACACGCCCACAAGATATACACCCACCAGATGCGTACCAACCAGATATACTCCCACCAGATATGTACCAACCAGATATACTCCCACCAGATACACACCTACCAGATACACAACCACCTGATATACATCCTCCTGATGCACTCCCACCTGGTATACACCCACAAAATATACACACCCACCAGATACGCACCCACGAGATACACACCCACCATATACACACCCACTAGATACAGACCCACCACATACACACCCACCAGATACACACCCACCAGATACGCACCCACAAGATATACACCCACCACATACATACCCACCACATACACACCCACCAGATATACCATGTTTACAACAACTAAATACACAGCCACCAGTCATGCACAAACTAGATATATGTTCTCAGGGTATAGACCCCCATGTTCACACCCACCAGCTGTACACTGACTAGATTTACACCTGTCAGATATACACCCAACAGGTATACACCTTTCAGATATCCACCAACTAGATTTATACCCACCAGGTATACACGCATTAGATAGACACCCACCAAATGTCTACCTGTCGCAAACACACCCATCAGAATTAGATTCTCCAGATACAATCTGTCTAGTTTTACACCCACCAGATATACATCTACCAGATATACACCCACCAGGTTTAAACCCATGAATATACTTGCTCCACACCTATGCCTACCAGATACACACTTGTCTGGTTTCAGCCGCATACCTCTCTGTATTTCCTCAATATCTTGATCTTCCTCTTGGTGCCAGCGTTGTGCTCCTTCCGTTTGGCGTGACTTTTCAGTAGCAGTTGGTGGTCGTCGCTCAGAACGGCGGTGTGGCCGGTGCTGGCACCATGTTTGCGGCTGGCCCCCTTTGCCCCCTTGTTCCTGTGGGTGGCAGCAGCGGCTGGCACCCCCTCGCCGGGATGGCCCCCATCTCCGTGCGGCCCGGGACGCCCTCCCCTCTTGCTCCGGCCCCTCGGTTGAGGCCTGGCATCTGGCCAGAGCGGGCTGTCACTTCTCCAGGAGCTCAGTCCCTCAGCCCCAACGGCAGGGTCCCCTTCGGCCTCTCTCTCCTCCAGCCTGGCGTAGAAGCCGGAATGTTTATCCAGGAAGCCTGGGCCCTCCAGATGAAATCGGCCTGCCCTTGTCTCTGGGACCCATGTCTGGCAATCCGACTTAATCTCTTCCTTCATAGTCAGGTTTGCAGGGCTGAGTTCCTCTCTCGCTAATCGCCTGACTGTTCTTTTGTCCTCCCAAGTCGTGCTGGAGCGTTTACAATCGAGGGAGTCCAAAGGTCAGTGATACCAGGACCACGTCAACATTCCTCACGTCAGTATGAAGCACAGGGTCCATTCGGTCCATCCACCAATAGTCCACCGATTTTCCTGTCTAACAGTCCTATCTCAAACCCTTCCTCCTCCCCACCTCCCCCCGAAGTTCTCCTCTGACATAGCTACATTTCGACTGAATAAAATACATTAGAATGGAACCGAATCCCTAAGTATGAAAACAGGCCATTCGGCCCAACAAGTCCAACCGCCCCTCCAACGAGTAGCCCACCCAGACCCATTCCCCTACCCTATTACTCTACATTTACTCCTGACATCCCTGGACACTATGGGACAATTTAGCACGGCCAATCCACCCTAACCTACACATCCCTGGGCACTATGGGACAATTTAGCACGGCCAATCCACACTAACCTGCACATCCCTGGACACTATGGGACAATTTAGCACGGCCAATCCACCCTAACCTGCACATCCCTGGACACTATGGGACAATTTAGCACGGCCAATCCACCCTAACCTACACATCCCTGGGCACTATGGGACAATTTAGCACGGCCAATCCACCCTAACCTGCACATCCCTGGGCACTATGGGACAATTTAGCACGGCCAATCCACACTAACCTGCACATCCCTGGGCACTATGGGACAATTTAGCACGGCCAATCCACCCTAACCTGCACATCCCTGGGCACTATGGGACAATTTGTCCAAATCTTTTATAAAGGTTGGAAGGTTTCCGGCCTCCACTACTTTCCCAGGCTTTCCAGATTCCTGCCACCCACTGAGGGAAAAAGGGTTTTCCCAAATCCCCTCTGAATCTCCTGCCCTTTACTCTAAAACAACACCCTCCCCCGCCCCATGATTGACCCCTCAACCAAGGAGAACAGCTGTTCTCTACACATCTTGTCCACCCCCCTCACAATCTTATCCACCTCAGTCACATGCCCCTCCCCACCCCTCCCCCCCCTTCAGTCTTCTCTGCTGTAAAGAAAACAATCGAAGCCTATCTGGTCTCCCCTTCTCGCTCGATGTCTCCATCCCAGGGAACATCCTGGTGAACCTCCTGTGTACCCCCTCCAGTGCGATCACATCCTTTCTGTGGTGAGGGGACCAGAACTGTACACAGTACCCCAGCTGTGGGCTGACCAACCCCCTGTACGACTCCAATGTTACCTCCCTGCTCTTATACTCTGTGCCATGGACTGATGACAGCAAGTGTCCCATTAAGCCTTAACTATCCTGTTCACGTGCTCTGCCGACTTCAGGGATCTGTGAATAATTTGCCCCAGATCCCTCTGTTCCTCAGTGTCCTGTCATTCGTTAAATACTCCCTCATCTTCTTTCTCCTTCCAAAGTGCAGCACCTCATCAGGGTTAAACACCTGATCTCCCCCATCTGACCAACCCATCTGTATCTTCCCGTAATCTACAGCCAACCTCTTCGCCATTAACCACTCTACCCGATCTCGGCACCACAGCGTTAGAGACCCGGGTTTAATTCCCGCCTCGGGCAACTGTGTGGAGTTTGCACATTCCCCCCCCCTGTGTCTGTGTGGGGTTTCCTCCGGGTGCTCCGGTTTCCTCCCACAGTCCAAAGATGTGCAGGTTAGGGTGAATTGACCATTCTAAACTGCCCATAGTATTAGGTGAAGGGGTAAATGTAGGGCAATGGGTCTGGGTGGGTTGCTCTTCGACGGGTCGGTGTGGACTTGTTGGGCCGAAGGGCCTGTTTCCATACTGTAAGTGATCTAATCGAATCTTAAAACAAGCAATAAGAGTCCCAGTACTGATCCTTGTGGTATACCACTGGACAGCGGCCTCCAGTCTCTCAAACAGCCTTACACCACTACCCTTTGTGTTCTATAACTACGTTTCTGCCAAGTTTCCCTCAAATCTAAGTGCTTTAACCTTCACTTAACGATCAGGACGTTCACCCAGCGACAATGAAGGAACAGTGATAAGTTTCCAAGTCAGGGTGGTCTCGGGTTGAATGGAAATCTTTTGCAGGGAGGTATTAGATTAGATTAGATTACTTACAGAGTGGAAACAGGCCCTTCGGCCCAACAAGTCCACACCGCCCCGCCGAAGCGCAACCCACCCATACCCCTACATTTACCCCTTACCTAACACTACGGGCAATTTAGATTGGCCAATTCACCCTAACCTGCACATCTTTGGAGTGTGGGAGGAAACCGGAGCACCCGGAGGAAACCCACGCAGACACGGGGAGAATGTGCAAACTCCACACAGAGAGTCGCCTGAGGCGGGAATTGAACCCAGGTCTCTGGCGCTGTGAGGCAGCAGTGCTAACCACTGTGCCACCGTGCCGCCCATGTATTGTTCCCGTGCATTTTCTTGCCATTCTTGCAGGCCGAAGGCTGTGGCTTTAGCAAGTTCTACGATCATGAGAAATGGGATCGGGAGAAGACCATTCAGTCCCTCGATCCTACTGGCCAGGATCATGGCTGATTTGACAACCCTCATTTCCATTTTGCTGCCCGTTTAAGATGGAGATGACGGATTGCTGGTTTCTCCCGGAGAATCGAGGCTCTTTGGAATTCCCTTTCTCGACAGGCGGTGCACGTCGAATCTTCAAATGCTTTTATCAGAGCCACAGAGCCATAGAGCACAGAAACTGGCACAACTCGTCCCAAATGGGGTAGATTCAGCAAGGTAGAGTTGAGGTCAAAATTAGATCAGCCATGATCTTACTGAACGGCAGAACAGGCAGGAAGGGCTGAATGGCCTACTCCTGTTCCCAGTTGGGTGATTTTCAAGGCCTTGACTCTAACACAGAAATCTCTCTGACCCTATGAAACCCTCAGTTAATGCGGGCAAATGCATCAGAGCAGTCTCTCACACTGTAAACTGAGATCAGTTTGTCTGATTTATCGATTTTAACATTCCTGTTTCCTTTTGTTTGTCTTTTTGGATTAAGTCACCCTTCAAGCCTCTGTTTTTCCCACAAGAGGCTGACAATCTGATCCTGAGCTCGAACACTCGACATGTGATGGTTCGTGTGAATCTTTTCCAGTGCATGTTAAACTCTCAGTGAGTTTTAACCAACTGTGGAATCCTGACAGTGCAGACAGAGGCCATTTGGCCCATCGTGTCTGCACTGACCCTCTGAAGAGTGTTGCGAAGTTGGGCAGATTGCGTTAGATTAGATTAGATTTCCTACAGCGTGGAAACAGGCCCTTCGGCCAACAAGTCCATACTGACCCTCCAAAGACCAACTCACCCAAACCCATTTCCCTCTGACAAATGCAGCTAACACCATGGGCAATTTAGCATCACCAATTAGCAGAGTATTTGAGGACTGGAAGGCAGGATGTTCGAATTTGATACGTGTAACATCATAGAGGGAAAGCATTGTGTGGTCCCTTGAAAAGATGATGTTTTTTTCTTTCCCCCAGTGCTTAATGTTAAAACGGATATCTGAGCATCAGTTTATAGTGCACAGGGAGTGTCCGAATTGAAGCATTTCGAATCGAACAGCCAAGTAGCATTTTTACCAAGAAAGCAGGTCTTTTTAAATTTAGCCAATCAAGCCTCACACAGCAGCAATCCTGACCTGCAAAGAGAGGAAGAGGAACACCTCGACAAAGTCTTTGCCCCAAGGACGGATATCCCCGCAACTTCACCCGCAGATGCCTGGGAGACAAGCAGCGTGACGAGGACATGCCACGACCCAACACACTTTATATACAAAACCATCTCAGAACCGACAGCCAGACCTCTCCGACCACTCGGATTCACAGCAGCCCAAAAAGCGGCAGCAGTGCTCAGACAACAGCTCACCAGGACAATACCCGTCATGTGCAGGACAACCGCGGTGTACAAGATTCCATGCAGAGACTGCATGGAACACTATATAGGAGAGCAGTGTTTGAGAAGATTTGTAGCTCAGGTTGATGATATGGATGTAAGTTCGCTCGCTGAGCTGCAAGGTTCGTTTTCAGATGTTTCGTCACCATGACTAGGTGACACCATCAGTGAGAGTCTCTGGTGAAGCGCTGGTGGTATGTCCCACCTCTCTATTTATAGGGCTTGGTGTCTTAAGGTGGGTGATGTCATTTCCAGTTTTTATTCAAGGGAAGGTAGATGGGATCTAAATCGAGGTGTTTATTGGTGGAGTTCTGGTTAGAATGCCATGCCTCGAAGGATACTCGTGTGTGTCTTTGTTTCGCCTGTCCTAGGATGTGTGAGTTGTCCCAGTCAAAGTGGTGTCCTTCCTTGTCTGTATGTATAGAAACTAGTGAGAGTGGGTCGCGTCTTTTGGTGGCCAGTTGGTGTTCACGTATCCTGGTGACAATTCCCTGCTAGTTTGTCCCATGTCGTGATTTTTACAGTTCTTGCACAGTATCTCGAAAATGACGTTAGTTTTGCTGGTGGTACCTAATGGATCCTTTAGGCCCATTAGTCGCTGTTTAAGTTTTGGTAGGTTTGTGGGCTACCATGACGCCAAGGGGCCTTAGTAGTCTGGAAGCAATTTCTGGTATGTCTTTGGTGCAAGGTAATGTGGCAATAGTTTTTGGTTGGGTTGGGGGTATGTTTCTGAGGAATCGGCAGATTATGTTTATTGTGTACCCGTTTCTCTTGCAAACATTGTATAGATATTTTCCTTTTGCTTTAAATTCACAAAAGAGGAGGCAAAAGACATCAGAGTCCCATTCCTCGATGTGACAGTTGACAGAGAGCTTCAAACCAGCATCTACAGCAAAATAACAAACACGGACCAAATACTTGACTTCAGAAGCAATCATCCCCACACTCATACACGAGCGACATCAAGACATTATTTCAATGAGCTACATCACACTGCAGCACCCAAGAACTACAAAAAGCAGAAGGAAAATATCCATACAATGGTTTCAAGAAAAACGGGTACCCAATAAACATAATCCATCAATTCCTCAGAAACAAACCCAAACACGCAGATACAACACGACCAAAACTATAGCCACGTCACCTTACATCAAAGACAATATCAGAAATGACTTCCAGACCACTCCGACCCCTTGGCGTCATGGTGTCCTGCACTCTGTTCTGCTACCCCGATGCACTCTGTATGGTACTACACGGTGTGCAAAACAACACTTTTTAACTGTATCTCAGCACATCTGACATTAATAAACCAATCAATTCCCAAAGCTCCATCAAATCCCTTCCACTCCATCAGCTGGGCCCCTGAATTCTCCCAAATGCTCTTCCACCAAATTGTCTCTGCTCTCAAACGGAAACACGGTCCTGCCCTCCATCATCCCGAATGTCTATCAGAGACACCTCACCCTCAAATAGACCGCCATGCAGAGTTACCAGAGACCGTGAGATGTAAGAGTTAATCCCCTTGAGCCTGCTCCGCCTTTCAATAGAATCGTCCAACATTCCTCACAGTCTCTTTCCCGGTAACCCTTGAATCCCGGACTGATGAAGACTTGATCTACCTCAGCCTTAAATATGCACAAGGACTCTGCCCTCACAGCTCCATGTGGCAAGGAATTCCAAAGTCTCACAACCGTCTGAGAGAAGAAATTCCTCCTCATCTCAGGGTTTATTCTGAGACGATACTCTCTGGTCCCAGATTCTCCTGGGAGACCCACACTAACGATACAGTCTACCTTTGCTGTTCTGATCGGGTAAGGGCTTCACTCAAAGCCTAGTCCTTATTGCCCATCCCTCATTGCCCCTTGAATGAAATCATAGAATTCCTAGTGTAGAAACAGGCCCTTCGGCCCAACGAGTCCACACCAACCCTCCAAAGGGTAGCCCACCCAGACCCATTCCCCTACCTTATATTTACCCCTCACTAATGCACTTAACCTACACATTCCTGAACACTGTGGGTAAGTTAGCACGGCCAATCCACCCTAACCTACACATCCCTGGACACTATGGGACAATTTAGCACGGCCAATCCACCCTAACCTACACATCCCTGGACACTATGGGACAATTTAGCACGGCCAATCCACCCTAACCTGCACATCTCTGGGCACTATGGGACAATTTAGCACAGCCAATCCACCCCTAACCTGCACATCACTGGGCACTATGGGGCAATTTAGCACGGCCAATCCACCCTAACCTGCACATCCTAGTGTAGGCCTAGACGAGATAAGGGGGCCAGTTATCTTTCCCTGCAGGACATGAGGGAATTGGATGGGCTTTTATGACAATCATTGTTGTCAGCATTGCACACGCCAACTTACAGATTTATGAATTGGGTTCCACCAGCCACCACAATGAGATTCAAAACTGGGTCTCCACAGGTGACAAGCCCGGCCACATTCCCACTAGCAACCGGAAACGTCACACTTACACCATTCGAAGGATCACAGAAGTGTTAGAGTGCAGAGAAAAGGCCATTGGGTCAATCGTGTGTGGAGGAAGCATAATGAAGCATAATAGGCCTTTTGCCTACCTAACCCTCACACCATGTTTTTATTTAAATACCCAATTCCTTTCTTTAATGCTTCTATTGAACCGGCCTCTTCCTCCCATCAACCAACCATGTATTTCCCCTCTACCTGTGTTCCCCTGTCTCTACCTCATCACCCTGCCTTCCCCCTCCCCCAACACACTCCCTGCTCTTTATCTGCAGCTCCCCTGACACCCAGCCCCAGCCCTGAGGAAGGGTTCCACCCGAAACATCGACTTCTCCACCTCCTGATGCTGCCTGGCTCGCTCTGTTCGTCCAGCATCCTGCATGTCCACCAAATTTCCAGACAGGGCATTCCACACCCGAACTACTCACTGAGTGAAAATGGTCTCCCTCCCTCCACAATGTCAGTATCTCTCCCTATCTCATCAATCATCTCACTATCTCTCTCTCTCTCATACACCATTTCACTCTCTCTCTCCCTCTCATACACAATTTCACTCTCCCTCTGTCATACACAATTTCACTATCTCTCTGTCTCTCTCTCTCTCACACAATCTTACGAGCTCTCTCTCTCTCGTTCACAATGTCACTATATTGTACACAGTCTCACTAACTTTCCCTCTCACACACAATCTAACTATCTCATAGACAATCTCACTATCTCTGTCTCATACACAATCTCACTATCGCTTTCTCTCTCATATGTTATAAAGCAGAGGTTGACCACCTCTGAGAACTCAAACTTAGACACCCAAAGAGGGGTGCTTCACCGTATAATCTGTTAAAAGGAGCGAGGGAAGGGGTGTAACCCATTTCCCAGCAACTTCTGGTGGTTAAATAAATCACTTTCCAATCAACAATGAACAATTTATTCATCTAACATTAACAGTGAATGAATTATCTAAACTATTAACAAACCAAACAAATCCCTTACTAACTATTCCTGAATATCACAAGATTCCAATGGTCTGCTGTTCCAAGAAATATAAGTCCCACTCATATAATAAAAAATATAGAATTTAGTCTCTTGAATTTGCAGCCATGAGGTGTGTCTTCCGGAATGTTCTGAGCCTTCTTCCGAGGTTCTTCTGTCGGGAACGCCTCTTCGAATTGTTCTGTCAGAAAGTGCCTTCTTCATCGTTCAGGTCAGACTGTTATAACTGCAACCTTGGGCTATAGAAAATCTCGCTATGGAAAGCTGCTGTAGAAAATCACACCGTAGAAGATTGCTAATAGTGAACCGCCATACCCATTTAGTAGAAGGTTTATGATATCCAAGCAATGTCCACAATCCAGTGAAAGTGAGGATTGTCGAGAGTTGTGGTGCTGGAAAAGCACAGCAGGTCAGGCAGCATCCGAGGGGCAGGAGAATTGACGTTTTGGGCAAAAGCCCTTCTAAGCACTGAATAAAAACACAATCTTTTAAAGAGACCACGCAATGCTTTACCCATTTTACAATTTTACACACACCACCAAATTCTAACTTCCTACCTTAGAGTCGATGATTACTCCACCCAACGTTACAACATAATCTCATTATACCCATCTCATGCACAACCTCATTCTCTTTCTTGCATATACAATCTAAGTATCTCTCTCTCTCATACACAATCTCACGAGTTCTCTCTTTCTGTCCCGTGCACAATCTCACTATATTTCCCTCAAATGCAATCTCAGTATCTCTCTCTCATACAATCTCACTATCCCTCTCACTCATGTGCAATCTCACAATCTCTCACTCATACACAATCTCACTCTCTCTCTCAGTCTCATGCGCAACTTCACAATCCCCCTTTCACCCATAAACATTCACACTATCTCTCTGTCACTCATACACAATCTCACTATTGCTTTCTCTCACACGCAATCTTGCTACGTCTCACTCAGTCATATACGCTCTCACTATTTCTCTCTCTCTCATGCACAATCTCACTGTATTTCTCTCAACACAATTTCACTGACTCTTTCTCACTCTCATATACAATTTCACTATCTCTCACACTCATTCACAATCTCACTATCTCTCTCAATCATACACAATCTCACTGTCTTTCTCTTACTCATACACAATTTCACTATCTCTCTCACTCATACACAACCTCACTGTCTCGCTCTCATATACAATATCACTGTGTCTCTCACTCTCATATACATTCTCACTATCTCCCTCATACACAATCTCACTACCTCTCTCTCATGCATAATCTCACCATCTCTCACACTCTCATACACAATTTCACTGTCTCTCTCACTCTCATACACAGTCTCACTGTCTCTCTCTCTCACTCTCATACACAGTCTCACTATCTCTCTCACACTTTCATGCAGAGGGTCACTATCTCTCACTCTCAGACACAGTGTCACTGTCTCTCTCACTCTCATACACAGTGTCACTATCTCTCTCTCACTCTCATACACAGTCTCACTGTCTCTCTCACTCTCATACACAGTCTCACTGTCTCTCTCTCTCACTCTCATACACAGTCTCACTATCTCTCTCTCACTTTCATGCAGAGGGTCACTATCTCTCACTCTCAGACACAGTGTCACTGTCTCTCTCACTCTCATACACAGTGTCACTATCTCTCTCTCACTCTCATACACAGTCTCACTGTCTCTCTCTCACTCTCATACACAGTCTCACTGTCTCTCTCTCACTCTCATACACAGTCTCACTATCTCTCTCTCACTTTCATGCAGAGGGTCACTATCTCTCACTCTCAGACACAGTGTCACTGTCTCTCTCACTCTCATACACAGTCTCACTATCTCTCTCTCACTCTCATACACAGTGTCACTATCTCTCTCTCACTCTCATACACAGTCTCACTGTCTCTCTCTCACTCTCATATACAGTGTCACTATCTCTCTCACTCTCATACACAATCTCACTATCTCTCACTCTCATACACAGTGTCACTATCTCTCTCTCACTCTCATACACAGTCTAACTATCTCTCTGTCACTCTCATACACAGTGTCACTATCTCTCTCTCTCACTCTCATACACAGTCTCACTGTCTCTCACTCACTCTCATACACAGTCCCACTATCTCTCTCTCTCACTCTCATACACAGTGTCACTAACGCTCTCTCTCACTCTCATACACAGTGTCACTATCTCTCTCACTCTCATACACAGTGTCACTATCTCTCTCTCACTCTCATACACAGTGTCACTATCTCTCTCACTCTCATACACAGTCTCACTATCTCTCTCTCACTCTCATACACAGTCTCACTATCTCTCTCTCACTCTCATACACAGTGTCACTATCTCTCTCACTCTCATACACAGTGTCACTATCTCTCTCTCACTCTCATACACAGTGTCACTATCCCTCTCTCACTCTCATACACAGTCTCACTATCTCTCTCACTCTCATACACAGTCTCACTATCTCTCTCTCTCACTCTCATATACAGTCTCACTATCTCTCACTCTCATACACAGTGTCACTATCTCTCTCTCACTCTCATACACAGTCTCACTATCTCTCTCACTCTCATACACAGTCTCACTATCTCTCTCACTCTCATACACAGTGTCACTAATGCTCTCTCTCACTCTCATACACAGTGTCACTATCTCTCTCACTCTCATACACAGTCTCACTATCTCTCGCTCACTCTCATACACAGTGTCACTATCTCTCTCTCACTCTCATACACAGTCTCACTATCTCTCTCACTCTCATACACAGTCTCACTATCTCTCTCTCTCACTCTCATATACAGTCTCACTATCTCTCTCTCACTCTCATACACAGTGTCACTATCTCTCTCTCACTCTCATACACAGTCTCACTATCTCTCTCACTCTCATACACAGTCTCACTATCTCTCTCTCTCACTCTCATACACAGTCTCACTATCTCTCTCACTCTCATACACAGTCTCACTGTCTCTCACTCTCATACACAGTGTCACTATCTCTCTCTCACTCTCATACACAGTGTCACTATCTCTCTCACTCTCATACACAGTCTCACTATCTCTCTCTCACTCTCATACACAGTGTCACTATCTCTCTCACTCTCATACACAGTCTCACTATCTCTCTCTCACTCTCATACACAGTCTCACTATCTCTCTCTCACTCTCATACACAGTGTCACTATCTCTCTCACTCTCATACACAGTGTCACTATCTCTCTCTCACTCTCATACACAGTGTCACTATCTCTCTCTCACTCTCATACACAGTCTCACTATCTCTCTCACTCTCATACACAGTCTCACTATCTCTCTCTCTCACTCTCATATACAGTCTCACTATCTCTCACTCTCATACACAGTGTCACTATCTCTCTCTCACTCTCATACACAGTCTCACTATCTCTCTCACTCTCATACACAGTCTCACTATCTCTCTCACTCTCATACACAGTGTCACTAATGCTCTCTCTCACTCTCATACACAGTGTCACTATCTCTCTCACTCTCATACACAGTCTCACTATCTCTCGCTCACTCTCATACACAGTGTCACTATCTCTCTCTCACTCTCATACACAGTCTCACTATCTCTCTCACTCTCATACACAGTCTCACTATCTCTCTCTCTCACTCTCATATACAGTCTCACTATCTCTCTCTCACTCTCATACACAGTGTCACTATCTCTCTCTCACTCTCATACACAGTCTCACTATCTCTCTCACTCTCATACACAGTCTCACTATCTCTCTCTCTCACTCTCATACACAGTCTCACTATCTCTCTCACTCTCATACACAGTGTCACTATCTCTCTCTCACTCTCATACACAGTGTCACTATCTCTCTCTCACTCTCATACACAGTGTCACTATCTCTCTCACTCTCATACACAGTCTCACTATCTCTCTCTCTCACTCTCATACACAGTCTCACTATCTCTCTCTCACTCTCATACGCAGTCTCACTATCTCTCTCTCACTCTCATACACAGTGTCACTATCTCTCTCTCACTCTCATACAGACTCACTAACTCTCTCTCACTCTCATACACAGTCTCACTGTATCTCTCTCACTCTCATACACAGTCTCACTGTAACTCTCTCACTCTCATACACAGTCTCACTATCTCTCTCACTCTCATATACAGTCTCACTATCTCTCTCTCACTCTCATACACAGTGTCACTGTCCTCCTCTCACAATCTCATACACAGTCTCACTATCTCTCTCACTCTCATATACAGTCTCACTATCTCTCTCTCACTCTCATATACAGTCTCACTATCTCTCTCTCACTCTCATACACAGTGTCACTATCTCTCTCTCACTCTCATACACAGTCTCACTGTCTCTCTCTCACTCTCATACACAGTCTCACTGTCTCTCTCTCACTCTCATACACAGTCTCACTATCTCTCTCTCACTTTCATGCAGAGGGTCACTATCTCTCACTCTCATACACAGTGTCACTATCTCTCTCTCACTCTCATACACAGTCTCACTGTCTCTCTCTCACTCTCATATACAGTGTCACTATCTCTCTCACTCTCATACACAATCTCACTATCTCTCACTCTCATACACAGTGTCACTATCTCTCTCTCACTCTCATACACAGTCTAACTATCTCTCTGTCACTCTCATACACAGTGTCACTATCTCTCTCTCTCACTCTCATACACAGTCTCACTGTCTCTCACTCACTCTCATACACAGTCTCACTATCTCTCTCTCTCACTCTCATACAGTGTCACTAACGCTCTCTCTCACTCTCATACACAGTCTCACTATCTCTCTCTCACTCTCATACACAGTGTCACTATCTCTCTCTCACTCTCATACACAGTCTCACTATCTCTCTCACTCTCATACACAGTCTCACTATCTCTCTCTCTCACTCTCATACACAGTCTCACTATCTCTCTCACTCTCATACACAGTGTCACTATCTCTCTCTCACTCTCATACACAGTGTCACTATCTCTCTCACTCTCATACAGTCTCACTATCTCTCTCTCACTCTCATACACAGTCTCACTATCTCTCTCTCACTCTCATACACAGCGTCACTATCTCTCTCTCACTCTCATACACAGTCTCACTGTCTCTCTCTCACTCTCATATACAGTGTCACTATCTCTCTCACTCTCATACACACTCTCACTATCTCTCACTCTCATACACAGTGTCACTATCTCTCTCTCACTCTCATACACAGTCTAACTATCTCTCTGTCACTCTCATACACAGTGTCACTATCTCTCTCTCTCACTCTCATACAGTGTCACTAACGCTCTCTCTCACTCTCATACACAGTCTCACTATCTCTCTCACTCTCATACACAGTGTCACTATCTCTCTCTCACTCTCATACACAGTCTCACTATCTCTCTCACTCTCATACACAGTCTCACTATCTCTCTCTCACTCTCATACACAGTCTCACTATCTCTCTCTCTCACTCTCATATACAGTCTCACTATCTCTCTCTCACTCTCATACACAGTGTCACTATCTCTCTCTCACTCTCATACACAGTGTCACTATCTCTCTCACTCTCATACACAGTCTCACTATCTCTCTCTCTCACTCTCATTCACAGTCTCACTATCTCTCTCACTCTCATACACAGTCTCACTGTCTCTCACTCTCATACACAGTGTCACTATCTCTCTCTCACTCTCATACACAGTGTCACTATCTCTCTCTCACTCTCATACACAGTCTCACTATCTCTCTCACTCTCATACACAGTCTCACTATCTCTCTCTCACTCTCATACACAGTGTCACTATCTCTCTCTCACTCTCATACACAGTCTCACTAACTCTCTCTCACTCTCATACACAGTCTCACTGTATCTCTCTCACTCTCATACACAGTCTCACTATCTCTCTCTCACTCTCATACGCAGTCTCACTATCTCTCTCTCACTCTCATACACAGTGTCACTATCTCTCTCTCACTCTCATACACAGTCTCACTAACTCTCTCTCACTCTCATACACAGTCTCACTGTATCTCTCTCACTCTCATACACAGTCTCACTGTATCTCTCTCACTCTCATACACAGTCTCACTAACTCTCTCACTCTCATATACAGTCTCACTATCTCTCTCTCACTCTCATACACAGTGTCACTGTCCTCCTCTCACAATCTCATACACAGTCTCACTATCTCTCTCACTCTCATATACAGTCTCACTATCTCTCTCTCACTCTCATATACAGTCTCACTATCTCTCTCTCTCACTCTCATACACAGTGTCACTATCTCTCTCACTCTCACAGTGTCACTATCTCTCTCTCACTCTCATACACAGTCTCACTATCTCTCTCTCACTCTCACAGTGTCACTATCTCTCTCTCACTCTCATACACAGTGTCACTATCTCTCTCTCACTCTCATACACAGTGTCACTGTCTCTCTCACTCTCATACACAGTCTCACTATCTCTCTCTCACTCTCATATACAGTCTCACTATCTCTCTCTCTCACTCTCATACACAGTGTCACTATCTCTCTCACTCTCACAGTGTCACTATCTCTCTCTCACTCTCATACACAGTCTCACTATCTCTCTCACTCTCATACACAGTCTCACTATCTCTCTCTCACTCTCACAGTGTCACTATCTCTCTCTCACTCTCATACACAGTGTCACTATCTCTCTCTCACTCTCATACACAGTGTCACTGTCTCTCTCACTCTCATACACAGTCTCACTCTCTCTCTCTCACTCTCATGCACTATCTCACTACACGTTTCTCTCTGTCGTATGCACAATTTTGCTATCTATCTCTCTCACATGCAATCTCAGTATCTCTCTTTCTCATGCACAATATAATAATCTCTCTCATGCATTATCACACTTGCTCTCTCTCTCTCTCTGTCATGTACAATCTCATTATCTTAGTAAGTTTAGTAAGTTTGCGGATGATGCAAAATGAGGAGGTATTGTTGACAGTGAGGAATTTTATCAAAATTTACAGAGTGATCTTGATCAGATGGGGGGAGTGGGCCCAAGATTGGCAACAGCAATTCAATACAGATCAGTGTGAGGTGTTGTACTTTTGAAAGTCAATCCAAGGTAGGACTTATACAGTAAATAGGAAGGTGGTGTGCTGTGGAACAGAGGGACTTAGGAGTACAAGTACATAGTTCTTTGAAAGCAGCGTCACAGGGTGGTGACGAAAGCATTTAGCACACTGGCCTAGGCACTGAGTATAGGAGTTGGGATGCTATGCTAGTATTTAAGTCATTGGCGAGGCCACACTTGGAGTAATGTGCACAGTTTTGGTCACCCTGTTATCGAACAGACATGGTTAACCTGGAAAGACCGCAAAGATTTACAAGGATTTTGCCAGGACTAGTAGGCCTGAGTTACAGGGAGAGATTGGCCAGGATAGGACTTAATTCCTTGGAACATAGGTGAATGAGGGTTTTTTTTAGATTAGATTACTTACAGTGTGGAAACAGGCCCTTCGGCCCAACAAGTCCACAGCGACACGTCAAAGCGCAACCCACCCAGACCCATTCCCCTACATTTACCCCTTCACCTAACACTACGGGCAATTTAGCATGGCCGATTCACCTAACCTGCACATCTTTGGACTGTGGGAGGAAACCGGAGCACCCGGAGGAAACCCACGCAGACACGGGGAGAACGTGCAAACTCCACACAGACAGTTCCTGAGGCGGGAATTGAACCCGGGTCTCTGGCTCTGTGAGGCAGCAGTGCTAACCACTGTGCCACCGTGACCTTATTGAGGTGTATAAAACCATGAGGGACATAGATAGGATGAATGTATATGGTCTTTGTCCCAGGGATGGGGAATTGAAAGCTAGAGGGCATGGGTTTAAGGTGAGAGGGGAAATATTTAAGAAGGACCTGAGGGGAAACATCTTCACACAGGGAGTGGTGTGTGTATGGAATGGGCTGCCAGAGAAAGTGGTTGAGGCAGGTACAATAGCAACATTTAAAAACATTTCAGTAGTTACATGGTTGGGAAACAGTAAGTGGGATACGGACCAAATATGGGCAATTGTAACTAGTTGTTTGAGCACCCTGGTCAGCATGGACCAGATTGGACCAAAAGGCCTGTTTCCATGTTGTATTACTGTATGATTGTATGACTCTCATGCACTATCTCACTGCCCGTCTCTCTCTCTCTCATGCACAATCTCATTATCTCTCCCCCTCTCTCTCATACACAATCTCACCGTCTCTCTCTCTCATACACAATGTCACTATCTCTCTCCCTCTCTCTCTCAAACAATCACAGTATCTCTTTTGTTTAACCCCTGTACAATTTCATTTCCTCTCTCTCTCTCATGCCCAATCTCACCACCTCTCTCTCATACACAATCTTATTATCCCTCTCTCTCAATCTCATACACAATCACACCATCTCTCTCAATCTCATACAAATCTCACCATCTCTCTCTCTCAATCTCATTCACAATCTCACCATCTCTTCTCAATCTCATTCACAATCTCACCATCTCTCTCTCAATCTTATACACAATCTCACCATCTCTCTCTCTCTCACTCTCACTCTCATGCACGATCTCACTATCCCCCCCTCTCTCATGCACTCATATGTGAGGGAGAGGTCGTGAGATTGTCTCTCTATCTCTCATTCACAATGAGATAGTGCATGAGGGTCATAGAGTTGTACAGTAATACAATATGAAAACAGAGTCAAACTGAGCCATACTGACCATGGTGCCACACAGTTAGTTCCATGGCTACTCTCTCTTGTTTGCATGCACAGACTGACTCTCTCACTCTTACATATTTTCACTATCTCTCTCCCTCATGCACAATCTCACTATTTCTCTATTTGTCCTGCATTACAACTCTGTCTCTCTGTCCCTTTCTCTCTTCCTGTCTCTCATGCACAATTTCACTATCTCTCTCAAGAAAAATCTCACTATCGCCCTCTCTGTCTCATGCATAAGTTTAGCTTCTGTCTCACTCTCAATACAATCCCACCATCTCTTTCACTCACACACAATCTCACTGTCTCTCTCTCTCTCCCTCATACACAATCTCACTATCTCTCTCTCTCTCCTCCCCCCCCCCCCCCCCCCCATACACAATCTCACTATGTCTGTCTCTCTCTCTCACTCTCATGCACAATCTCACCATCTGGCTCTCTCTCGTCCACAATGTCTCTATCTCTCTCTCTCGCTCTCTCTTTCTCAAACAAGCAATCACAGTATCTCTCTTGCTCATTCTTGTACAATCTCATTTCCTCTCTCCCACTCATACCCAATCTCACCACCTTTCTCACTCTCAGACACAATCTCTCCATCTCCCTCACTGTCATACACAATCTCACACTCTCTCTCTCTCTCTCATACACAATCTCACACTCTCTCTCTCTCTCTCATACACAATCTCACTACCTCTCTCTCTCATGCACAGTCTCACTATCTCTCTCAAGAGAAATCTCACTATCACTCTCTCTGTTTCGTGCATAAGCTCACCTTCTCTCTCACTCTCAACACAAGCTCACTACCTCTCTCTCCCTCACTCTCAAGGACAATGTTACTATCTCCATCACTCAAATACAATCCCTCTGCCTCATGCACAATCTCGCTATGTCTCTCTCTCTATCTCGCAAGAAACATTTCAGTATAGCTCACTCAGCAGCGTGCATAAACTCACCTTCTCTCTCACTCACAAACTAATCTTTCACTCTCATACACAATCTCACTCTCCCTCTCATGCACAACCTCACTATATCTCTCCCTCATGCACAATCTCACTATCTCTCTATTTGTCTTGCAAAACAACTCTGTCTCTCCCTCTCTGTCTCTTATGCATGATCACAATATCTCTCTCAAGAAAATTCTCAATATCGCTCTCTCTGTCGCATACGTAAGCTCAGCTTCTGTCTCACTTTCAAAACAAACTCACCATAACTCTCACTCTCATACACAATAGAGAGTGTCACCACAGGGGGGTCAGTCAGTGTTATTATAGTGAGCGTCACCACAGGGGGGTCAGTCAGTGTTATTATAGTGAGTGTCACCACAGGGGGGTCAGTCAGTGTTATTATAGTGAGTGTCACAACAGGGGGGTCAGTCAGTGTTATTATAGTGAGCGTCACCACAGGGGGGTCAGTCAGTGTTATTATAGTGAGCGTCACCACAGGGGGGTCAGTCAGTGTTATTATAGTGAGTGTCACCACAGGGGGGTCAGTCAGTGTTATTATAGTGAGTGTCACCACAGGGGGGTCAGTCAGTGTTATTATAGTGAGCGTCACCACAGGGGGGTCAGTCAGTGTTATTATAGTGAGCGTCACCACAGGGGGGTCAGTCAGTGTTATTATAGTGAGCGTCACCACAGGGGGGTCAGTCAGTGTTATTATAGTGAGTGTCACAACAGGGGGGTCAGTCAGTGTTATTATAGAGAGTGTAACCACAGGGGAGTCGGTCAGTGTTATTATAGTCAGGGTCACCACAGGGGGTCAGTCAGGGTTATTATAGTCAGGGTCACCACAGGGGGTCAGACAGTGTTATTATAGAGAGTGTCACCACAGGGGGGGTCAGTCAGTGTTATTATAGTGAGTGTCACCACAGGGGGGTCAGTCAGTGTTATTATAGAGAGTGACACCACAGGGAGTCAGTCAGGGTTATTATAGTCAGGGTCACCACAGGGGGTCAGTCAGTGTTATTATAGAGAGTGTCACCACAGGGGGGTCAGTCAGTGTTATTATAGTGAGTGTCACTACAGGGGGGTCAGTCAGTGTTATTATAGAGAGTGTCACCACAGGGGGGTCAGTCAGTGTTATTAAAGAGAGTGTCACCACAGGGGGGTCAGTCAGTGTTATTATAGTGAGTGTCACCACAGGGGGTCAGTCAGTGTTATTATAGAGAGTGTAACCACAGGGGAGTCGGTCAGTGTTATTATAGAGAGTGTCACCACAGGGGGGTCAGTCAGTGTTATTATAGAGACGGTCACCACAGGGAGTCAGTCAGTGTTATTATAGTGAGTGTCACCACAGGGGGTCAGTCAGTGTTATTCTAGAGAGTGTCACCACAGGGGGGTCAGTCAGTGTTATTATAGAGAGGGTCACCACAGGGGGGTCAGTCAGTGTTATTATAGTGAGTGTCACCACAGGGGAGTCAGTCAGTGTTATTATAGAGAGTGTCACCACAGGGGGGTCAGTCAGTGTTATTATAGAGAGTGTCACCACAGGGGGGTCAGTCAGTGTTATTATAGTGAGTGTCACCACAGGGGGGTCAGTCAGTGTTATTATAGAGAGTGACACCACAGGGAGTCAGTCAGGGTTATTATAGAGAGTGTCACCACAGTGGGGTCAGTCAGTGTTATTATAGTCAGGGTCACCACAGGGGGTCAGTCAGTGTTATTATAGTGAGTGTCACAACAGGGAGTCAGTCAGTGTTATTATAGTGAGTGACACCACAGGGGGTCAGTCAGTGTTATTATAGAGAGTGTCACCACAGGGGAGTCAGTCAGTGTTATTATAGAGAGTGTCACCACAGGGGGGTCAGTCAGTGTTATTATAGAGAGTGTCACCACAGGGGGGTCAGTCAGTGTTATTATAGTGAGTGTCACCACAGGGGGGTCAGTCAGTGTTATTATAGAGAGTGACACCACAGGGAGTCAGTCAGTGTTATTATAGTGAGTGTCACCACAGGGGGGTCAGTCAGTGTTATTATAGAGAGTGTCACCACAGGGGGGTCAGTCAGTGTTATTATAGAGAGTGTCACCACAGGGGGGTCAGTCAGTGTTATTATAGTGAGTGTCACAACAGGGAGTCAGTCAGTGTTATTATAGAGAGGGTCACCACAGGGGGGTCAGTCAGTGTTATTATAGTGAGTGTCACAACAGGGGGGTCAGTCAGTGTTATTATAGTGAGGGTCACCACAGGGGGGTCAGTCAGTGTTATTATAGAGAGTGTCACCACAGGGGGGGTCAGTCAGTGTTATTATAGAGAGTGTCACCACAGGGGGGTCAGTCAGTGTTATTATAGTGTGTCACCACAGGGAGTCAGTCAGTGTTATTATAGTGAGTGTCACCACAGGGGGGTCAGTCAGTGTTATTATAGTGAGTGTCACCACAGGGGGGTCAGTCAGTGTTATTATAGAGAGTGTCACCACAGGGAGTCAGTCAGTGTTATTATAGTGAGTGTCACAACAGGGAGTCAGTCAGTGTTATTATAGAGAGTGTCACCACAGGGGGGTCAGTCAGTGTTATTATAGTGAGTGTCACCACAGGGAGTCAGTCAGTGTTATGATAGTGAGTGTCACCACAGGGGGGTCAGTCAGTGTTATTATAGAGAGTGTCACCACAGGGGGGGTCAGTCAGTGTTATTATAGAGAGTGTCACCACAGGGGGGTCAGTCAGTGTTATTATAGTGTGTCACCACAGGGAGTCAGTCAGTGTTATTATAGTGAGTGTCACCTCAGGGGGGTCAGTCAGTGTTATTATAGTGAGTGTCACCACAGGGGGGTCAGTCAGTGTTATTATAGAGAGTGTCACCACAGGGGGGTCAGTCAGTGTTGTTATAGAGAGGGTCACCACAGGGGAGACAGTCAGTGTTATTATAGTGAGTGTTACCACTGGGGGGTCAGTCAGTGTTATTATAGTGAGGGTCACCACAGGGGGGTCAGTCAATGTAATTATAGAGACTGTCCCCAAACGGGAGTCCGTCAGTGTTATTATAGAGAGTGTCACCACAGGGGAGACAGTCAGTGTTATTATAGAGAGTGTCACCACAGGGGGGTCAGTCAGTGTTATTATAGTGAGTGTCACATCAGGGGAGTCAGTCAGTGTTATTATAGTGAGTGTCACCACAGGGGGGTCAGTCAGTGTTATTATAGAGAGTGTCACCACAGGGGGGTCAGTCAGTGTTATTATAGAGAGTGTCACCACAGGGGGGGTCAGTCAGTGTTATTATAGTGAGTTTCACCACAGGGGAGTCAGTCAGTGTTATTATAGTGAGTGTCACCACAGGGGGGTCAGTCAGTGTTATTATAGTGTGTCACCACAGGGGGGTCAGTCAGTGTTATTGTAGAGAGTGTCACCACAGAGGGGTCAGTCAGTGTTATTATAGACAGTGTCACCACAGGGCGGTCAGTCAGTGTTATTATAGTGAGTGTCACCACAGGGGGGTCAGTCAGTGTTATTATTGAGTGTCACATCATGGAAATCAGTCAGTGTTATTATAGAGTGTGTCACCACAGGGGGGTCAGTCAGTGTTATTACAGTGAGTGTCACCACAGGGGGGTCAGTCAATGTTATTATAGTGAGTGTCACCACAGGGGGGTCAGTCAGTGTTATTATAGAGAGTGTCACCACAGGGGGGTCAGTCAGTGTTTTTATAGAGAGTGTCACCACAGGGGGTCAGTCAGTGTTATTATAGAGAGTGTCACCACAGGGGGGTCAGTCAGTGTTATTATTTTGAGTGTCACCACAGGGGGGTCAGTCAGTGTTTTTATAGAGAGTGTCACCACTGGGGGGTCAGTCAGTGTTATTACAGTGAGTGTCACCACAGGGGGGTCAGTCAGTGTTATTATAGAGTGTCACCACAGGGGAGTCAGTCAGTGTTATTATAGAGAGTGTCACCACAGGGGAGTCAGTCTGTGTTATTATAGAGAGTGTCACCAAACGGGAGTCAGTCAGTGTTATTATAGTGAGTGTCACCACAGGGGGATCAGTCAGTGTTATTATAGAGACTGTCACCAAACGGGAGTCAGTCAGTGTTATTATAGAGTCGGTCACCACAGGGGAGACAGTCAGTGTTATTATAGTGCGTGTCAGATCAGGGGAGTCAGTCAGTGTCATTATAGAGAGTGTCACCACAGGGGGGTCACTCAGTGTTATTATTTTGAGTGTCACCACAGGGAGTCAGTCAGTGTTATTATAGTGAGTGTCACCACAGGGGGGTCACTCAGTGTTATTATTTTGAGTGTCACCACAGGGAGTCAGTCAGTGTTATTATAGTGAGTGTCACCACAGGGAGTCAGTCAGTGTTATTATAGAGTGTGTCACTACAAGGGGGTCAGTCAGTGTTATTATAGTGAGTGTCACCACAGGGGGGTCAGTCAGTGTTATTATAGTGAGGGTCACCACAGGGGGTCAGTCACTGTTATTACAGAGAGTGTCACCACAGGGAGTCAGTCAGTGTTATTATTTTGAGTGTCACCACAGGGAGTCTTTCAGTGTTATTATAGAGTGTCACCACAGGGGGATCAGTCAGTGTTATTATAGAGACTGTCACCAAACAGGAGTCAGTCAGTGGTATTATCGAGAGGGTCACCACAGGGGGGTCAGTCAGTGTTATTATAGAGAGTGTCACCACAGGGCGTCAGTCAGTGTTATTATAGAGTGTCACCACAGGGGGGTCAGTCAGTGTTATTATAGAGAGTGTGACCACAGGGGGTCAGTCAGTGTTATTATAGAGAGTGTCACCACAGGGGGTCAGTCAGTGCTATTATAGTGAGTGTCACCAAAGGGGGGTCAGTCTGTGTTATTATAGTGAGTGTCACCACAGGGGGGTCAGTCAGTGTTATTATAGAGAGTGTCACCACAGGGGGTCATTCAGTGTTATTATAGAGAGTGTCACCACAGGGGGTCAGTCAGTGTTATTATAGAGTGTCACCACAGGGGGGTCAGTCAGTGTTATTATAGTGAGTGTCACCACAGGGGGGTCAGTCAGTGTTATTATAGTGATTGTCACCACAGGGGAGTCAGTCAGTGTTATTATAGTGAGTGTCACCACAGTGGGGTCAGTCAGTGTTATTATAGTGAGTGTCACCACAGGGGGGTCAGTCAGTGTTATTATAGAGAGTGTCACCACAGGGGGTCAGTCAGTGTTATTATAGAGAGTGTCACCACAGGGGGTCAGTCAGTGTTATTATCGAGAGTGTCACCACAGGGGGGTCAGTCAGTGTTATTATAGTCAGTGTCACCACAGGGGTCAGTCAGTGTTATTATAGTGAGTGTCACCACAGGGGGGTCAGTCTGTGTTATTATAGTGAGTGTCACCACAGTGGGGTCAGTCAGTGTTATTATAGAGAGTGTCACCACAGAGGGGTCAGTCAGTGTTATTATAGAGAGTGTCACCACAGGGGTCAGTCAGTGTTATTATAGTGAGTGTCACCACAGGGGGGTCAGTCTGTGTTATTATAGTGAGTGTCACCACAGAGGGGTCAGTCAGTGTTATTATAGAGAGTGTCACCACAGGGGGGTCAGTCAGTGTTATTATAGAGAGTGTCACCACAGGGGTCAGTCAGTGTTATTATAGTGAGTGTCACCACAGGGGGGTCAGTCTGTGTTATTATAGTGAGTGTCACCACAGGGGGGTCAGTCAGTGTTATTATAGAGAGTGTCACCACAGGGGGGTCAGTCAGTGTTATTATAGAGAGTGTCACCACAGGGGTCAGTCTGTGTTATTATCGTGAGTGTCACCACAGGGGGGTCAGTCAGTGTTATTATAGAGAGTGTCACCACAGGGGAGTCAGTCAGTGTTATTATAGAGAGTGTCACCACAGGGGAGACAGTCAGTGTTATTATAGAGAGTGTCACCACAGGGGGGTCAGTCAGTGTTATTATAGTGAGTGTCACATCAGGGGAGTCAGTCAGTGTTATTATAGTGAGTGTCACCACAGGGGGGTCAGTCAGTGTTATTATAGAGAGTGTCACCACAGGGGGGTCAGTCAGTGTTATTATAGTGAGTGTCACCACAGGGGGGTCAGTCAGTGTTATTATAGAGAGTGTCACCACAGGGGGGATCAGTCAGTGTTATTATAGTGAGTTTCACCACAGGGGAGTCAGTCAGTGTTATTATAGAGAGTGTGACCACAGGGGGTCAGTCAGTGTTATTATAGAGAGTGTCACCACAGGGGGTCAGTCAGTGCTATTATAGTGAGTGTCACCAAAGGGGGGT